>NC_060272.1:78028258-78039977 GCF_021613505.1 Equus quagga
GAGGTTCCCGCCCTCAGGGCCCGCGCCGGGCCTTTGGGGGCGCCGGGGCCGGCCGTGAGCAGGCGCGGGCGCGCTGGGGCGGGCGCGGGCCGCGGCGAGGACCCCGCGATGGGGGAGAGGTAACCCCGCCGGGGCCGGGCCGAGGGCCGCGAGGGTGCCCGCAGCCGAGACCCTGGGCGGGAGGGCGCGCTCGGGCGGGCGCGGGGCGCGGGCCGCGGCGAGGACCCGCGATGCGGCGGAGGTAACCCCGCCGGGGCCGGGCCGAGGGCCGCGAGGGTGCCCGCAGCCGAGACCCCGGGCAGGAGGGCGCGCTGGGCGGGCCGGGCCCCGCGCCGCCCGCTGAGCATCCCTTTGCTTTTCGCAGGTGGCTCCGGGTGACCGTGCTCCCCGGCTGCGCGGGCTGCAGGACCGTGGCTGTGGCGGCGTCCTGGACCGTGCGCGACGTCAAGGAGCGCATCTGCGCCGAGACGGGCTTCCCGGTGTCGGAGCAGCGGCTGTGGCTCGGCGACAGGGAGGTAGGCGCGTCCCCGCTCCCCGGTGGCACGTGGGTTCTAGCGAGTCGGTGCGCTCGCTGATGGTGAAACCGGACTGGTTTTATTCTTGTGTCATGGAAGACAAATGCTCGTTTCGTGGTCACCCTGGAAGTAATGCTTTGTAAATAACAGAAAGAAAATGACACAGGTGTGTTCCTATCGGTAGTTGTTATTTTTGTTGACTTATTTCAACATTTGCGTTCCCCTCCCCTGTTTTGTGTGAATCTTCGCTTCCTGAAATTAAGATACTTTTTGGATGGTTATTATCGCCAGAGGGTTCTGATGTTTCTTCTTTAGAGACATTATCATTGGAGTGACTTAGTCATTACTCATATTTTTCTAGTTGTGTTATACATTTAACTGGAATACCGGTAAATATCTTCACCTTCTATGTCTTAGAGGTTCCCCCCATTTTTGAATTACAGAAATTTAGGACTGAAAGGATTTAATACAGAAGCTATTATTTTGAGGAGTAAATTTATATTAAAACGTGTGAAGTGCAAATGAATGACTTAGGAGATAAAAACCTCGGGGAAAAAAAGGACTATTTCATTTTGTCACATAAAATCCTTTAAGATTGGTGATAACTACAGTTTTCTTAAAGGATGAGTTAAATGGAGACATTTTACTGAAAATTAACTTATTCTTTTACCCTAATAAATATTTTCACTTCTTATATGATAAAAGAACATCATTTCCAGGAGTTAAAGGAGGCAAAACAGAGCTGAGCAGATATGCAAGGAGTGCTGGAGCCTCACAGAATGCCATGTCAAGTACTGGATCTCCCTACTACCCAGTACAAGCATTCGTGAAGTGCTCCATGCCTGTGATTGTTAATCCCTCAGTATAATCTTGACCTTCTGTGTCCCTGGGTCCACTCCGGTCTCTTGCCCACTTAGGCACAGATTTCTGGTTAACCTGTTCTTCTGTTCTCCACGGATCAGTCCTCCTTGCTGGTTCCGCACGGTGCTTGGTGGCATGCAGACAGTGACTTGATTGAGGGCTCTGGACAGAGTTGAGGAGCAGAGCTTGTCATTCTCACCACTTTTTCTGCGCTGCCCTCTTATCCACTCTGTGTATGCTCTTCCTGGTTCTAGACTCACTTCTTTGATTACCCCTCTGCTTCTGCTTTGTTATCTTGTCCTCTGGATGTCGTCATACCCAAAGGCTCAGCTATGGCTTAGTCTTGCCATTAAGTGTTTTGGGAAGTGTCTATGCAAAATGTGGATATGGGATGGTGAACGTGGCAGTGGAGCATAGAATGTTTCAGATCGCGTGTGGGGGTCTCATTAGGAAACTTGTGCTGGCGTGAGGTAATGAGGTTCTAGACCACAACTGTAGAGGTGAAACCGAAAGGAAAAGATATGCGAGAGATTTTGTAGAAGACAAAATTATGGCAGTTTAGCACCAAATGGGTGTGTGTGGGGGGGAGCAGTGGGGGGTGGTTGGATGTAGAATAAGGCAGAAGGCCTTGCCAAGGATGTTCATGAGCCTTGAGTCAGACCAGGAGGATAGTGGTTCAGTTAGCAGAGATAAACGAGTACAGAGGGTCAGCTAGTTTTGGAGGAAAGGCGGTGATGAGTTTGCTTTTATGTATGGTTCAGCTGGTGGTGGAGCATAAAAGCAGCATCTGGGAAAATGCACGAAGTGGTAAGTGACCTATATCCGACTTCTTCTACGGCCAGTAGGTGACAGAGGCCACATTAATTGACGTTTTAGAGAATCTGCATTCCTCTTTCTCATAGGAATGGGATAAAACGAATTCTAACCAATTCTAAGGTCTCTGCTATGTAAGAGTCTAGACTAGAGAGTGATATTCAGCAGGCAGCTGCCGGCCTGGACTGAAGCTCAAGGGATAGAGGTCAGTGCTGGAGATAGAACTTTGGGAAATAACTCGCTCAGCACACCTCTCCTTCTGTCCTTTAGTGAACTGCGTTGGGAATATGATTAACATCTAGGGAGCAGCTAGCTGTTCCACACACTGTCCTAGGTACTTTGCATATAGCATCTCATTTACTACTCAAAACTACTCATGAGTAGTTATTACTAGTCCATTTTGCAGAAGAGTAAAGCTAAGATTCAGAGAGATCAAGTATCAAATCAGGAGCTGAACCCAGGTCTGTCTGATTCCAAAGTCTGTGGACTTTTTATGGCACACCATAGAGTCTGTCAGAGTGTCAGTGGGAATAAATAAAAGTTAAATGTAAAGTTCTTTAAAACAGGAGAAAAGCTTAAACCATTAAAGATGAACTTGAAAGTCGCGGATGGCGCTCACCCAGGAAACAGGAGAGGGTGCACTTCTGTCCTGGGTCGGAGATGATGGCGTGTGACCTCTCCTGATCTGGGAGTGTAGTCAAGCTAAGACGTACTGTCAGAAAGGGTTGCCATATATGTACATCTTTCACAAGTGGTTTTCTTTTCCTTTTTAATTCGAGACTGCTCAGAACCTTTTAGATTTGAATTAATGGTGAGAATTCGAAATATTTCAGGGTCAGTGGGAAACAAAAGCTGTTGGCGACTCCTTGTGGCTCCCTGGTTAGGTCGGTAGTGGATGTGGTTAGCTGTGGCACTTACTTAGTCCTCGGTCTTTCTGGGTCACCTACCGTCCTCTTTCTCTGTGTCTCTCTTGTGATTTTCTGGCCTGGAAGTGGACCTTGTAAGTTCTTCACTTGCCCTCCTGTCCCGTGAAGAGACTGATGCTGTTCGTTACAGCTGTGCGTCTTTTTGCTGGTCCTTGTTGCTCTGTTCCTAACACATTTGAGCCTCAACCCAGGAGGTTTGAAATGCCACTTTCCTGTCTTTTAATTGAGGGAGAATGTCCTCCCTGTGAACTCTTGGATCTTGAGAACCTCCTTGTGTCCTTGACAGCTGAATAGAGGGAGACGTGTTGCGAAGTCCAGATGGTGATTGACACTGCATTGTTTGCTTAATCATTTAGAGAGTTATTGTTTCATAGTGAGAGAAAATGAGCATCTCTGAGGTTTTCAAGGGAGGCTGAGGCTGGCATGGACAGAGACTCATGTTCAAACTATTTTATAATATCACTCTTTTTTTATTTTTTTTATTTATTTATTTTTTAAAGATTGGCACCTGGGCTAACAACTGCTGCCAATCTTTTTTTTTTTTTTTCCTGCTTTATCTCCCCAAACCCCCCCCGTACACAGTTGTATATCTTAGTTGCAGGTCCTTCTAGTTGTGGGTTGTGGGACGCCGTCTCAACGTGGCCTGACGAGCGGTGCCATGTCCGCGCCCAGGATCTGAACCCTGGGCTGCCACAGCAGAGCGTGCGAACTTAACTTAACTTTTTATTTTTAAAGATTTTATTTTTTCCTTTTTCTCCCCAAAGCCCCCCAGTACATAGTTGTATATTCTTAGTTGTGGGTCCTTCTAGTTGTGGCATGTGGGATGCCGCCTCAGCGTGGCTCGATGAGCAGTGCCATGTCCGCGCCCAGGATTCGAACCAACGAAACACTGGGCCGCCTGCAGTGGAGCACACGAACTTAACCACTTGGCCACGGGGCTGGCCCCCAATATCACTCTGTTTTAAAAACAAAATATAAAGACTGAAGCGGGCAACTTTTAAGATTTCATTATCTCTGGAGATGAACAGAGACATGCTTGGTTGGAGTGATTTAGGGTCCAGGAAAGAGAAAGGCCCAAGCCAAACCCCCAGATCTTGGCAAGCTCTGGAGGAGAAGGCAGAGAGCACTGCTGAGGGGGTCTGTGTGCTGTACTTCTCCTAGAGGGTCACTTCCCTGTAAACAGGCCACGGATCACCATCTACCAGAAGTTCACTGTCAGACTCTCATAGCCGGATGCTCACGTGGGTCTCCTCTGCTCTCCCTCCTTCTCAGGTCCTCTTTAAGACCAGGAAACTTCTTCCTGCCTTACAGATAGCCTTCCTTCCCCCTTTCTGCCTTTCTTCCTTTAAATGTACCTTAGCAGTACTGAATTGGACTAGTAATCCTTGGCTTATGCATGGCTCTCGTTTAGTAATTAATTAATCAGTTAATTAATTAGCAATAGAATGAACAACCATGGTGATGTCATCTGACGGGAGAACTAGAACACTGTTGATATTTTATATTTACCTCTGTGCCTCTCCTCCCCAGCCTGTATGCCTGTCTTTCTTCCCTTACCCCTTGGTGTTTATAATTCTGGTGCCTTTTTTTTGTAGTTGTTTTAATAGTTTTATCATTAAGTGTGAGTGTGTGTGTGTATATATGTATACCTATGTATGTATATATATGTGTGTATAACCTAAATATATAACCTAAACAATATACTGTTTACTTTTAGTTGATTATGAACTTTATAAGGAGCTTCTTATTCTGTATGTAGTAACCTGGAATTAGCTTTTTTCACCCAACATTATGTTACGAATGTTCACCCAAATGTTTGTGTAGTTTAGTCCATTCATTTTTCATGTTGTATAATATTCCACTGTATCCATATGTCATAGAATTTGGGTTGTTTCTAAATTTCTCTTGTTAACAACAGTGCTGCTATGATTATTCTTATCAATATTTCCTGTGCAAAGAGTTTTTACAGGCTTTGCTTTTAGATTCAGTGGGAATATGTCTTTAAAGTGCTTTGTAAACTGGGAACTGTAACAATGTGTTCAGGCTTTGTTTTAGAAGTGGGGACTAGAATGCAGATGATATACAGAAAGTAAGGAGATCAGATGGGAGATTGTTATGAAAATCCAAGAGATGTTGAGAGTCTGAACGATTGGAAGTGGAAAACAGCAAGTTAGATATGAGAGAAATTGAGAATGGATATGCTTGGACCTAGAGATTAATTGGACATGTGATTTGGAGAAAGACAGAACTTTTCCCCGAGCTTTGCCATTAAAGTGACCGGGTAGAAGTTGCCCTGTGAATGGAGATACAGAGTAAAGGGTGAGAGAGAAGTGTCAGAAGGGAAGCTGGTGAGGTCACCTTTCGACAGGTTGAGCTTTGGGAACCTTGGGGGTATCACTGTGAGATGGGTGGTAGACAGTTGGAAATACTGAATTTTTTTTTTCTTGGAAGAAGATTAACCCTGAGCTTATATCTGCCACCAATCCTCCTCTTTTTGCTGAGGAAGATTGGCCCTGAGCTAATACCATGCCAGTCTTCCTCTCTTTTACATGTGGGATGCCACCACAGCATGGCTTGATAAGCGGTGCATAGGTCTGCGCCCAGGATCCAAACCCATGAACCCTGGGCCACCAAAGCAGAGTGCGCAAACTTAACTGCTATGCCACCAGACTGGCCCTGGAAATACTGGATTTTTGATATGGTAAATGATGTCCTTCACACCCCGTCCAGGGAGTAAGTTACAAAGGTGTGAGATTTTGGTAATTTTTTGCAGACTGTTGACCTGTAAGAAATCACTCCGTAGTAACTCCTAGGAGTAAACCTTTGGAGAGAAGGTTGATCTGGCTTTGAATTATTTGCCTTATTTTTTGTTGTTGTTTATTTATTTATTTGCCTTATTTTTAAAAAGGCACTCCAATACAGTGCTTTTGTGGGTTGTGATTACATTGTATTGGACCCTGCCTTTTTGAGAAACAGAACAATCACCGCAAGAAAATGAGTGCGCAGGTGTTTGTCAGGGAAACGGTTGACCACAGCTACTTCAGAGGCTGGAGTCCTCCTTCGCACCTCCTTCCCATGACACCTTTGTGGGAGCAGCGTTGGAAAACATTGGGTGTTTTCCAAAGTGTATTTCTAGGAACAATACCCTATAAGATGCTTTTTGAAAACAAATGGAAATAAAATTTGCTGCTAAAATTTGTCAAATACTGCTTTCTAAGAAAGTTTCTTTCTTTCTAAGCAAGCTACCATATGTATTAATTTGCCCGAAAAGCCAAATTATTCCGACTAATTTGAAACATATGTTTTTTGTCCCCTAATGTCTGTTGACATCCCCTGGAGCTCTGTTCTGAGCATTACACTTTGGAAATGCTGATCAAAAGGATGATTTTGTTTATGTTGATAATCCTGATTCATCATAAAAAGTTGAAGTTATTTTAAGGTGGAAATGTGTGTGTTTTTATCTATTTGTAATTATTCAGGGGAAAATCCTTTACATTTTTAAATAAAGTTTTTGACTAAATTTTTGTTCTTGGAAATATTCACTTCTCCAGAGCAACTTACTTCCAGATAAGAACAGTTAACAGGCATTATTTCTTAAGTGAAAAATAAAATTGAGGTAAAGTTTTGAATTTCCAGTATTCGGCACTGTATTGCTTTTCATATGTTTTCTTTTCTTTTTCTGCAGTTATCTGACTGGATCCGGATTGGAAACCTGACTTCCAAAGATCGTCATCTTTTTGTAAACCTTCAATCAAAAGGCTTAAAAGGGGGAGGTATAACATTGACTTGACCGGGAGTATATGCCATTTTTAGTTGCAAAAAAATTATGTTTGGTTTAAAAGTGAAATGAAAGTGTATACGATTGGGATGTCGTGAGGGGCTGTCAGGGCCGGGGAAGACAAGGCGAGTGGAGCCGCTGACTTGTAGGAATGCGTGGGCTATAACAGTCTGTCAGACAGGGTCCCCTGTGGCTTGGTTTTGGTGGATGGTTGTACCCAAATGATGCAAATAAATTTATAGTGATAATTTTGTTCTTTTAAACACAGATTTCTTTTTGACTTATATACAGATTTTTTTTTATTCTGTTTGTCTGAGAGATTACTTCCCTTCTCTCTGTTCTCCCTGCACTTTCCCGTCACGGGTCTGAAGGCAACCCGGTCAGTCGTTTCTAAGAGTCTCTAGTTTAGGAAGGGTTTAAGGATATTTGAACTGGACGGCCGTGGAGACAATGGCTGTGCCGAATTTCAGAACAATCCCTCTGTGGATTTGAGTCTTTTCTGTCGGTTGAGTTTGAGAATATTGAGACTGTCTTATTAGGCACCACTGGCTTTGGCTTATTAGTTAGCGTCAAAGCACCCGCAAAATAGTGCCATTTGTTTCATTTGCTTGGAGAATAGCAACAACACCCCTACTATTTTCTTTATTCTTGAATTAATAATCTTTTGTGACATTTAGTATACTTTTGAACTTATTTTTTTGTAAGGAAGATTAGCCCTGAGCTAACATCTGTTGCCAATCTTCCTCTTTTTTTGCTTGAGGAAGATTGGCCCTGAGCTAACGTCTGTGCCAGTCTTCCTCTATTTTGTATGTGGGATGCTGCCACAGCATGGCAGATGAGTGGTGTGGAGGTCTGTGCCCAGGATCTGAACCCGTGAACCCAGGCTGCTGAAGGGGAGCATGCTGAACTTAATGACTATGCCATGAGCCTGGGCCCCTGAACACTTTTTAAAAATCAAATTGGTAGTTTAATTAAAAATCTTGAGATTTGATAAAATTGAATCTTTACTTTGTACTGAATTTGTTAGGCAGGTAGGTTTTCGCACCACAGTGCTGCAATAAAGTAGATGAAGTTGTAACTTGTATGATTTGACTGTGTCTTGGAACCACGTAACACATTGGAAACAAGCTGTGGGATTTTTTTCTAAATCATTTTAAATGTGTTCTCTATTTTAGGTCGATTTGGTCAAACAACTCCGCCACTTGTTGATTTTCTCAAGGACATTTTAAGAAGATATCCAGAAGGAGGACAGATTCTTAAGGTAGGGCAAGTATTGTATTTGTGTGTGAATTTACTTGGATAAAAATGAGATGGGATAAAATGACTTAGATGTCCTGTTAGTCTTTAAAGTTTTAAAAATTTCGTGGCGATCTGAATGGCTGTACTGTTCTGCCTGGCGCCTGCCGCACGCGCTGGGTGGGGTGGGCTGGGAAGGGAGTCAGTGTGAACAGATGAGGCTTCTGAGGCAGAGGAGCTTCTGAGCTGCTATGTGCTGTAATCCACACGGTGCTGCTCTTGGAACACTCTTTGTAATTTTATGTATTTAGAATAATTTAATTTAGGGTATTTTATGTAAAACATTGTGCAGGGGCATTACAAACCAACCAACCGACCAAACAAACAAAATAATACAAAACCCGTGTTCAGGGGCTTTGAAAAGGCCCGCTTGACCCCTGGATTTAGAGGTGTGCTTTTTGGGAGAGTTTATTTAATAGGATAATTATTTTAGTTATTTCTATTTATGATATATTCCTTTAGTTTGAATATGCTTATTTAAAAAACAGAAGACTGAAAAAGCATAAAAGAAAGCAACAATGGAAGATATTGCAAAAATTAGATTTTATGTTTAAGCTTGTGTTTAGAGCTTGTGTTTGAGAAACCTCCTTAATTAGTTGTAAAAGTAGATTGGTTATTATGCATGTTCCTTCTCATTAATTTATTTGGTGTTTTTACCTTCAATATCTTAGCCCTCATATTTTCTAGTTTAGTTGGTAAATTTTTGGAGAATAAGGACTAAGTGTGTTTAACTTAGCTTAAATCGTCCTACTCGGATCTGTGCTGCGTCCTTAGTGAGGTCTCGTCAGTTCAGGAGTGAGGGAGTGGGCTCCTGTCGTGAAGCGTGGGGCGCCTGTGAGCGAGGTCCGCGCACAGTGCTCCAGTTGGCAAGCAGCTGCTGTTGAGTCCTTCCACTTTGCTGGTTGTGTATTTGTGTGCTAGCTCGCTCAATATAATCTTTGTTGCTTGGGTATTTTAGTAGAATTCAACTGTTGTAGGTTTAAAAGGAATCTTAGAAATCACCCAAACTTAGAGCACCATGTTTTGTGATGTTTGCTGGAACAGGCCCAGAGATATTTTAGTGACTTGCCCAAGATCATAGCAAATTGGCACATTTCTTGCCTCCTCTTCTCAAAATCGGTTTGAAAGAGATCCCCTGAGAAAGAACGTCCCCTCCTGTTGTTTGTTCCCCTTGAGGCTGATAGCTAGAGCCCAGGACTTGGAATTTTATCTGTAGTTTGTTCCATCTCTGTCCCTAAAATGTACATAAGTACAAATAGATGTCCAAATGAAAGCAAGATCCAGCCCGGAAGTGCTATCATTTTGTAAGTTAACCTTCTGTTCTGTTGCCTATTTCATTCTTATTTTGTCTTTTGTATATCATATCCTACTGCAAATAAGGTTGCTAATTTTTAGGGATTCTGTTAGACTGACTAAGGGAGGAAAGGTCTTTGAAATTCTGTGAGAAGTAGGCAGTGTGGAAATAGAAGGAGTTGGTAGCTGGAAAGCAGGTGGGTAAGGGCAGGTGCGCTTGCTCCTGTTGGGGGTTGCACGGGTGGGCTGAGACTCCCCGGCCTTGAGCTGTGCGCTGGGTGACTAAACGCCTTCACCTCACTCACATCTGCCTTCAATTCTGCACTGTTCTCTTCCTCAGTCTGACAGTTGTCTCGTGTGGCACTGTGTCACCTTTCTGCTCTGATGAACACTTTGCTGTTGGCATTGCCATAGTATCAGCATACGCTCTCTTCACTTCTTGCCCATCCCCACCTCCCTGTCCCCCACCCTCCCACCCCCATTTAGTGATACCAAGGTGCTGGGAAAGTAAAAAATAGTTCTCCCTGAAGTTAGAGGTTCATGGGTGTAATAATACAGGGTGAACTGTTGTGTTTCTAAAGACCCATCCATTTAAAATAGAACCACTTGATTTGGTTTGGTCTGAGTCAGAGCTCATCTAGGCCGTTGTCATCTTGTGATTTTTCCTTACTTGAGACAAGGTCTAGAATAAACTAGGGACAATATCTCTGGAGTTTGTTTCAAGTGTTGATGATTATGGTGTTGGCTCAAGGAGTCGGACTCTTATTTAAGAATCCTGGAGCTCCCTTCAAGGGGACCAGGGCCCCGCGTGTTTTTGGGAGATGTGTCAAAGTGATTGGGGTTGTTGAGACTGGGTTTTTTTTGAGGCTATGGATGGGTGTAAATCTTGTAGTTTGCCGTTTCCTTTTCTACATTACATAGTCTGATCACACATCTGCCCACCCACTCACCCACCGTCCACCTAACGAGTAATGTTACTACCTTCTTTATGAGGGAATGAGCCCGTCCTTGCCTCCGGAGCTTTCAGCGTAGGGTGGGAGAAAGGCGTGTTGCTATCTCAAATTCTCAAGAAAGCGGCATGTTAATGGGTGTGTAGACTGATACATTTTTCTTCTAGAAAAGCAGACTTTGGTAAGTGAATGATAACTGACGGTTTCTTTTTAGTAACTGCTCAAGAATGAGGTACCTGTCCCAGCCGACAGACCAATCTGTGCAGCTTTTGGAAATGGAGTAATTTGTTTTGAGTGAAGCCTTCGGGCAGATTGTAAATAAGAGACAGAGTTGTAAATAGTCTCAGGATTTATATTTAGAGGCTAAGAGATAGCAAGTTAAAAAATGCATTTAGGTATGTACAGTTGGAGAAAGACTCATGTTCTTTCAATCAGACTCTTTTATGGATGTAACAATTATTTCCAGATGTATCCTCACCACATCTAAAGATAATGATGCAAATAGTGGGTTTCCTTTACTTAAATGTAATTACTTTTTTTTAAATATTACAGGTAGATATGAAGATGGGCAGTAGATTACTGTATTGCTAAATATTTTTTCTTTGGTATATTTCTTTACTAGGAATTAATTCAGAATGCAGAAGATGCTGGAGCCACAGAAGTTAAATTTTTATACGATGAAACTCAATATGGAACAGAGACTCTTTGGTCAAAAGATATGGCGCAATATCAGGGTAAGAATCAATAATTAGTTGGGGGAACAGAGTTTATTTTATGTACTAACAGGTGATTTTTAGTGATTTACAATAGTCTGTTTAATGAACAGTCTAATTACCACCTGTACTTCACTTCTTGGCATATTTAATTCCACTTCTTCAGATGTTTTTCTCTGCTTTTGGTGGGCAGGTATCTCTGCTAGTTTGTAATTTTAGAAAATAAAGAATAAAAATCTCCAAACTGAAAGTAATGAGCAATAGAAATACATAAGCCTCTTATTCCATTCAGACAACTTGTGAGTATTTTGTATCATTAGCAAGAGAAAAGGACACTCTTTCCATATATATAACACTTCTCTGCACTTGGAAAGAAGTAAGAGGCTGTGCTTTTGTGAGTAATTTTCTGCTTTTAGGGTAGTCTTGAAGTGTTTTGAAGTGGGGTGGGGGAGATTGAAGGAGAGAGGGGAATAAGGAAAATGAGAGGCAGGACAATAAACGAAGCATAACCCGTAGACCCCTGATGCCTCAGTCCTCCTCTCTGAACTGTGTGTCTCAGTCCTCCTCTCTGAAC
>NC_060272.1:78039987-78053913 GCF_021613505.1 Equus quagga
TGTGTCTCAGTCCTCCTCTTTGCACTGTTGTGTCTCAGTCCTCCTCTTTGAACTGTGTGTCTCAGTCCTCCTCTTTGCACTGTTGTGTATCAGTCCTCCTCTTTGAACTGTGTGTCTCAGTCCTCTCTGAACTGTGTGTCTCAGTCCTCCTCTTTGAATTGTGTTGAAAAGAGTGTTCCTGACTTCTAGAGGAGCTTTAAAGTCAGTAGGATGATTGTGAATGACTATATATGATAGAAAGTTATTGAGAAAAGGAACAATCAATTAGATTTTCCTGGATGTATTTTTAAAAAGATGTAAATCATATATTTTTAAAAGATGCTTTATGATTTAGACGGGTAATCGACATTATTGTTAAACATTGAATTTTTAGCATTTATCATAGCTAATGTATTCATTCTTAGGTCAAATTTGTGATATGAAAGTTGGGTTTTTTATTATATGAAGAGATGCGATGAGGTGTAATACAGTGGGGTTTTTCGTTCCAGTCCTAACTCCTGCCACCTTCGTGATCTTGGGCGAGTCGTCTCACCTCCGTTGTCCATTTTTATGATGAGAGGATTAAACCAGTAGGGTTTCCTGTTTCTAAGATTCTATGATTTAATGCAGCCATTGTTGAAGGATGTCGGGCGTGGATGTGAATGGGTGTTGTCCAGTCCCATGGGGCTGCTGTGCCGCATGCGTCCCCACGGTGCACTGTGTGTTGAGTGCTGCTGTGAGTCTCATGTTTACTCACTGTGATTAAGCCGGTTAATGAGGCTTGCCTAATTTCAGTCTGCTCAGCTATAAGATGGTAAAAAGAACAAAATCTGCCTCCCACTTCTTTTGGGGGTTAAGTGAGCTTGTATATATGGTACTATTTTGTGTCTGGAGTCGTGTGGACGGTAGTTACCCTGTGTGTGCGATTGATCCATAAAGGTGAGAGAGTGAAGAGCTCCTACAGTGTTTTGCTTCAAAATTCTACCTAATGTCTAGGATTTTTTGCTTCTAGCCTTGACCTCACCTCATTTAAAAATATATTTGGAACAAGATTATTTAGCTGTGTATGTGCATAAGTATACTTAGAGATAGGCTATTTAAAGTGGTATCAGATTATCCAATTTAAAATAAACTTGGACATATAGAAGCAGGTAGAAATGATCTTCGATATCTTTATTTAACAAATATTATTGAGGGCCCCGCATGCTCTTGCGTACGTGAGAATGTGTTTCTCTTGCAGACAGATATGAATGTTGTCTTGGCTGGTATCGTCTTCTTAAGCACAGGTTTTTTTTAAATTGATGCTTTGTTTTGCAAATAAGAACTCTTGAGTCCCACTTGTTTCTGTTCCTTTTTATGTAATCAGATGACAGAGGCCCAATCTGTCAAATCAGTTGCAGAAGAATAAGAGATCTTACCCAGTTTGTCACACTTGACTGTGGATTTCAAGGATGTAGTTAAGAGAACAAGTGAAGGAAGCCCGGGGACTCTTGCACTCGCAGCCCCTCCCCCGGGCTCCTTTGTGCTGTGTCCCCTGGATGCACCTTGGCGTGGTGTTGGCAGGAGTGGGCTCTGAGTGACACGTGCAGGCCGTCACTTACGCAGAGGGAGCTCCTTCAGGCATCAAACACGTTCCTGTTTTTCTCTGACAATTACGTAGCTCATGGCATTTTCAGGGAATTATGTCTCATAAGTCTATTAATTCCAGGTGTATTTACAATAAGCGACCTTCTAGAAGTAACCACTAGATAAAGGCTCTTGCAGTGAGCACTCAGTGTTTGCCTGGGGAGCTGCCGTCGGCGTGCTTGCTGGGAGAGGCAGCTGGGCCCTCTCTCTCAGGGTCCCTGTAATCCTCAGGCCGCAGGCCTGCTGCTGAGCCTTTGCTTCCCAGACAGCCTTTTTGCCTGTCTCTCGGGATGTTTATTCTTTTCTTGTCTCACTCCCGGGACCAGGAGCACACTTTGTGATCAGGGTGGATGTGAGGTATTTGAGGCTGATCCCTAAGAGACTCAAGTAGGTTGGAGCAGAATGTGCAGCTTACCTCCTAACCCCAGAATGCGTACGATCAGAATTACACCTTGGTTAAACACATTGAATAATAACTGATTGTACCTGCTCCATGCAGAATCCAGTTGAGAGACGATGCATCTTGCTGACTTTGACCACTTCTCTGAGGTCTGGGTGGGCTGGTCTGCGTGTGCACTACCTGCTTCTGACACTGACCAGCGGAGTGCGGGGAAAGCTCCAGAGGCCAGTGTGCAGGACAGGCTCACCTACAGGGGGGTTGTTTATCTTTTTCCTTCTTTCTAGGAGTTGCGTTGATGGTGTAGGGTGGGAAACAGCACTTTCGATAGTGTCAAATCTTGGAGAATGTGGATGTGAGGGAGAAATTCTTTTTCATGAGAAACACTTCCTTAGTTGAGTTTGTAAGACCAAGCATCTCTTAGTTTGTAATTTAACAAAACTTTTGACAAGCAGTTGGACAGCAGAAGATTGGCTACCTAGTTTTCCAGTGGACAGCGGGAAGGAAGGTGGGTCTTCCTTCAGGCTGACGGCTCTGCTTGCTCCCCGGCCGTACTGCATGGTGTGTCCCCTGCTGGGGTCTGAGTCCCTGACATGTTCTGTGTAGTTATGCGAGTTCTTTTAGATCCTGGCGAGAGGCTCATGCTCGGTCCTGGTGTTCAGTGTTGAGGTTCTGCAGTTCTTGTTTCTGTGTCTTCATAAGTGTCTTTAATGGACATCTGGACCAGGCAGAGCCAGACGCTGCTTGCTGGATGCCATTTTAAACCAGCTGTGGTTAGCTGTTGGGTAATAAGATAGTTATTTTGTTAATAGTCCTGTAATATTTATTTTGTTAATAATAAGGACTAACAGTATCATGTGCTACTACTAGTGATTACAACAGTAATGCCTCTGGCTGTTTAGGCGTCTCCTCTGTGCTGAGGTCCGTGCTGTCTCATTTGATCCTCAACACTTCTTTGCGGGTGGATACTGATCTCATCCTTGTTTTACAGATGAGGAAACTGAGCCTTAATGACTTTGGTTTGCCTGAAGTGATGCAGTCGGTGACGGGGGAGCTGGGTCTGAAATCCAGGCTCATCTGGCTCCACAGTCCCCTTGAACCCCAGTGTGCTGGTCCTTCCCAGAGAAGCCTCAGCACTTGTGGCTGGTTTCATGTCCCTCCTGTGACCGTTTCTCAAATAGCAGCCTTGCCACTTCTGTAAAACAACTATGCCAACGTGCCCATGTCTGTGCCTGAATTTATAGGTGCCTGAGAAGAGGCTTCTGGGGGTGTTGGAATGTTCTCTGATTCATTTGGATGGAGGTTACATAGGTTTATTCACTTTGTAAAAAAGAATTCATCAAGCTGTACGCTTAAGATCTTTGTATTGTATATATGTTATACTTCAGTAACTTTTTAAAGGAAAAAGGTTGATTATGTTTACAGTACACTGAGTTACTGCAGTTGAACGTAGTCAAAGGATGTTAGAAATTCTGAAGATAAGTCTCGAAAAGTGGAGTTCCAAAAACATTTTGTGCGGAATTACAACTTTTTAAAGAAACTACTTTAGAGACAGGATGGTGTTATTCTGAAGTGCTTATTTAAAAATCTGTCACATTAATGATTTTTTAATTTATGCAAGTAACACCTTGTATAGAAAAATCTAGACACTGACAAAAACACAAACACAAGATGATTATTAATCTTCCTAAAGGATTATTTTTTGCCTTATGAAATAATGTATTAACAAGGTTTCTGTAGATAGTAAGTCTCCTTAGTACATTTACAGGTCATCCCATTTACACACAAAAACTTAAATATGCTAGTTAGGAACAAGTTTTACAAAGTAGTACACTGTGATTAATTTCCTTGTTTGCCCTGTGTTTTGGGTGTCCAAGTACCGTAACACCCTTAATTTTTCCTTTTGGATTTTTGACCAACAATACTGTACTACTACTGCTGGGAATTCTTGCCGTTAATTTATGTTTTTATTTTTATTGTGAAAACAGTTGGAATTATAATGCAGAATTAAGTCATTCCGTTGACTCCTTTCTGTCTCACCATTGTGTAGAGGACGTTCTTGAGAGAGAACTGAGCACTTGGCTTTCTTCTTCTGAGCCCCTGGACCTGTGTTTGCCTGCAGGGTCTGCCCTCTATGTCTACAACAATGCGGTGTTTACCCCCGAGGACTGGCACGGCATTCAGGAGATCGCGAGGAGCAGGAAGAAGGACGACCCTTTGAAGGTTGGAAGATTTGGGATTGGGTTCAATTCGGTCTATCATATAACAGGTATAGTGTTTGGCTTTTCAGTCTTGATATTGAAAACTATTTTAGCTTCTATTTTGTAATTTATTTGGTTAACTTCAGAGATGATACTGGTTTAAAAGGCATCTTTTCCAAATTCTCTGTCAGTGGCAAGAAGTATGTCAATGAAATATCAGTGTGTCTGGAATTTTTTTAAAATTAAACAAAAATTTTTTTTAATTTATTGTTTTTTTTAATGAGTTCATAATAGTTTACATGAATGTGAGATTTCAGTTGTACCTTATTTCTTGACTGTCACCACATAAGTGCTCCCCTTCACCCCCCGTGCCCACCCCCTACCCCCCTTCCCCTGGTAACTACTGAGCTGTTTTCTTTGTCCATGTATTTGTTTATATTCCACATATGAGTGAAATCATCTGGTATTTGTCTTTCTCTGTGTCTGGAGTTTTTTGAAGTTACCGTGATAACTACAGCAAAGCTTCATCATGTGATGCTAAAAGTTAATGTCATCATGATCCAATGGAATCAACGTAATATATTCAGTCATTTTGTGTGAGGTTTGAAATGTATGTCTTGAAATGCCTACACAAAATTGTGACTCTAAAACGTTTTACACCGAAAATGTTTGTCAGGCAAACTGATTTTCACAGATTATCTTGTACATATTTTTAAACATCGGGGCTAAAAAGGAAAGTATAATATCCAGTGATATTAAATAATTGACCATGTGCAGATCTTTGAGGTGATTCTGGTTTCTCTACATTTTCCTCATAAAAATTTTCCTCTTCTTAAACTTAGGAGTGTTTTAAAGATTACTTTGAAGTTATGTTTTGAATCCATAAAGAATACCAGGTTCTGGTTCATAGTTACATTAGGAAATACTGGAACTCTTAGTGTAGACATCTCTGAGTGTATGGCTGTTTTTCCAGAATCAGAGCTCTTAGTATTTGCTGTAGTCTGTGGTAAAATTTTTTTATGGAATTGGCCTTTGTTGGGGTTTAGTTTCAAACTGTGTCTGCATTTGGAACTTGCAGGAGAAGGGGAGAGAGAGCCGGCAGGGCTAGAGCTGGGGTGGCCACAGCTGGGGTGCTCTGGAGAACGCAAGTGGATGGTGTTGCCCTCAGACAGCCAGCCTGAGTTGGGACTGCCTGGGCACCCATCACTATAGCCCCGTTTTCGTCAGCCTATTTTTTTATTGCATTTACACTATTATAATATTATATTAAGTAATATTAATTACATATTATATAATAAAAGTTGTATTAAATCATATTACAATATTATATAACTATTATACATGAATACTAATATTCATGCGTTCAGCTGTTTGGAGGTCACCCCTCAGGTCTGTGGCATGTAGCAGTTTTAAGTTTTAGGGGGGCACAGCATGGAAACTTGTTTGGTTGGAGTCCCGCTGACTGCCAGCATCTGTAGCTCCCTGTGGATTCGTCCCCCTTTGAGAATGAGCACATTCACGTGGACATTATTAACTGAGTGCTGTTCTCTACCCTGAGGATTTGCGACAGCCATGGGTCATGCTTTACAGCTGTCAGGAGTCTCCCTGATGTCATTTTGATAATGGGAGTGCTAACACTGTGTGAGGGAAGTGTAGACAGAGTGCCGTAGATGGCCTTGTTGCTGGATTTAGTGGCTGGGTTGGTGAACAATGTTTCCTACTTGAAATACCTGAGACCTTAGGAGTTGGTGCCTGTGACAGGTGAGCCTGCAGTGGCAGCCGTGCATAGTAAAGGTGGACGTCGTTGAGCCGTGTCTGGCATGAAGGTTAGTTAGGTGCTCGAGTCGGCATGCGAGGCAACCCCCGTCAAGATGACCTCGGGATGTGCTTAAGAGGCACATGGTGGAGAATTCCTCGCAGTGCGGCACGTCCGACCTCTCTGGTTTTTCTGCCAGTGTTTGACTATCCCTCTGTCTTTGGTTGAGAACAGGTGAAGCAGCTGGTATCAAATTAGGGGCCATTCTTTACAAAAACATGTCTCTTGAAGCACTGCACTTGGGTTCAGCGTGGCGAGATGCTCCTACATGGGGCACTTTGCTCTGAGGGGCACAGGGACAGCACCAGCCGAGGGGCTCACTTCACGCTCGCTTCCGGGCGTGTGCTTGCTGAGTAACACGGCGGGCTGGACTACCTGCGTTGTTACTTCTCTCCCCCTCTTTCTTCAGAGAATCTGCGGTTGAAGTTTTTATTTTGAGCATAAGATGCAATTCTGTTTAATTGGGTTCCTGTGGCTGAGGGGGCCGAGTATAAATACTATCCGAATGCTCTTTACATATTTAATTGTTTAATAAGAGTTTGAAGATACAGCTTAGATATTTTCACAATAATAAGGTACATTATGCCTGGTACTTATTGAATCAAAAGAGAAATCTTTATTTTTTGTGTTCAGAGAATTCTATTTCCAAAGCTAAATTTAATTTGTTTTTAGACAAATCTGTTTTAGAGTCCATTTATGGCTCTTGCTTTTGCTTGTGTAATATTTTGGTAGTAATTATGCGCTATAACTGTAATTATAATTGTCCATTAAGTTTCAGGGTCGATCACAACTGTTGAATTTTCTCTACAGATGTTCCTTGTATCTTTAGTGGTGACCAGATTGGGATGTTAGATCCTCATCAAACACTTTTTGGTCCACATGAATCAGGCCAATGTTGGAATCTCAAAGATGACAGCAAAGAAATCAGTGAGCTTTCGGACCAGTTTGCCCCATTTATTGGCATTTTTGGAAGCACCAAGGAAATGTTTGTAAATGGCAATTTTCCAGGAACATTTTTCCGTTTCCCTCTTCGCCTACAACCTTCACAGCTGAGTAGTAACCTCTACAACAAGCAGAAGGTTCTCGAGTTGTTTGAGTCTTTTAGGGCCGATGCAGACACGGTGCTGCTCTTTCTGAAAAGCGTGCAGGACGTCTCCCTGCACGTCCGAGAGGCTGATGGCACAGAGAAGCTGATGTTCAGAGTGACTGCTAGTGAGAGTACGGCCCTGAAACAGGAACGGCTGAATTCTGTGAAGATTCTGGGAACCGCCATAAGTAACTATTGTAAAAAGATTCCAAGCGATAGCGTAACCTGTGTAACGTATCACATAAATATAGTTTTAGAAGACGAGAGTACTAAAGACACACAAAAAACATCTTGGTTGGTGTGTAACAGTGTGGGCGGGCGAGGGGTTAGTAGCGCCCTTGATTCTTTAGCTGATGAGTTGAAATTTGTCCCAATCATTGGAATAGCCATGCCCTTATCAAGCAGAGATGATGAAGAAAAAGGAGCAACATCTGATTTCTCAGGAAAAGCATTTTGTTTTCTTCCTTTGCCGCCTGGTGAGGAAAGTAAGACGGGCCTGCCGGTGCACATCAGTGGGTTCTTTGGCCTGACTGACAATCGCAGAAGCATCAAGTGGAGAGAGCTGGACCAGTGGAGGGATCCGGCAGCCTTATGGAATGAATTTCTCGTTGTGAATGTTGTCCCTAAAGCCTACGCTACTCTGATCTTAGATTCAATAAAACGTCTGGAGACAGAAAGGAGCTCCGATTTTCCCTTGTCGGTGGACGTCATCTACAAACTTTGGCCCGACGTGAATAAAGTCCGGGTGCACTGGCAGCGGGTGCTGGAGCCTCTGTTTAACGAGCTGTTCCAGAATGCGGTTCTCTACTCCATTAGCAACCACTGGGTCCAGCTGGAGCACGCCTACTTCTCAGAACTGGATGACAGTTTGGAATACACAGAAACCGTGCTCAACTACCTCCAGAGCTCAGGGAAGCAGATTGTCAAGGTGCCGGCCAATCTGGCCGCCGCCGTGGAGCTCGCCGTCCCCGGCGCGGCCAGGAAGGTGACGCCCGCGTGGGTGCGGCAGGTGCTGCGCAAGTCTGCGCCCGGGGGCGGCGCCCGCGAGAGGCTGCACCTCCTGGAGTTCGTGCTCTCCGACGAGGCCTACAGCGAGCTGCTCGGGCTGGATCTCCTCCCTCTGCAAAACGGGCACTTCGTCCCCTTCTCGTCCTCGGTCTCAGACCAAGATGTGGTTTATATTACCTCGGAAGACTACCCAAGGTATGTGCCCCACTTGGACAATGCCTCTTTGCTCGGAGGGGCTCCTCTGCCCCCCCACGTTTAGTCCTTCATTGTGAAGTTCGTCAGTTATCAATGTGGATTTTATAGTTAGGAAGACTTTTGCGGAAATAACTTTGTTAAAGTATGAAAGGATACATTTTTATCTTCTAAAATGAAAAAACATACAATGTTTATGAGTTAAAAAGTTATCCAAGGAGTTGTTTTTCTTGGAAATTTCAATAAAGTGGTTATAATAACTAAGTCAGACCAGTCAATGATGAATTATTTTGATTAAATTTAAATTAATTAAAATGGCATATTAAGTATTTCTTTATAACTGAGAATGTGTATTGATGTTTCAGAAATTAAAATTAGTTTTATTATAAGATGTTTAGACTGTTTCTAGATTTGGATATGATGCGTGCTGCCCTTGTGTTTTAAGGTGAAGCCTAGACAACATTTGATCAAAAAGTATTGCATCGTGATTTGGTGTGTGCATTATAATTTACGTAAAATATTACACTTAACTGACTTGAAATTATATGATTGAATTTCTTTCTCTTAGAATTGTTAGATTATAATTGCTGTGTTCCTTTCACTTTTTAGGTCCCTTTTCCCAGGTCTTGAAGGAAGATTTATTTTGGATAACTTGAAGCCTCACCTTCTAGCTGCTTTAAAGGAAGCTGCCCAGACCCGAGGTATGGTAGTTGTCTTGGTTTTTTTTTCATTAAGCTATTTATAAAAAGATAAAGTTTTTGTAAGTGTTCTATTAAGTTGAACCAGTATGAAATTGCCAGTAGTTACCAAAAGTGAGATTGTATTTAGAAATCTCTCTTGTCCTGGTATGGTGGTGTATGTTTATGGAAGTAGTTTCTCAGACCTGCACAGTGCTTTCCAGCTTTCCAGTGCTTTTCCATTTCTTTTCTTGGTTGAGCCCCCAGCCTCATACCTTGTAGCCTGTGTAGTAGTGAGGATGGCTGTCATTGGTTAGATTGCACGGACGAGGAGAGAAAGAGGTGCGGTTCAAGGTTGTCAGCCCGTGTGTGCCCAGAGCTCAGGACTTCCTCCTCTCCGCCTTGTTGTCTTGTCCGTCCACACTGCCCTCACAGTTCTGCATGGGTGTGCTGGGTCAGACTCAGGGAGATGCAGACACATCAAGTGAACTCTGCAACGATGTCGGGAAAGGGGACTCCTGGGATCTTTGCAAAGGATGAGTGTCCTTAATTGAGAATTCTTTTTAGGAGCAGACAGAATGGTTTGGGGAAAAAAATCACCATGGTTCTAAGTTTAATATTATCTTTCAACTTTTGCGAGCATCTTTTCCTTTATAAGATTGTTGCCTGAACTTTTTCTAAGTTAGATATTGGCCTGAAAAATTATGGATTTGTCCCTCTGGTTAAGGTTAAGGTTGTGAAGCATATTTTTTGTGATATGTTTTTTATAGCGTATACTGTTTTCTTTCAAAGATAATGCCTAAAGGAAATGTTTCACATCTTTTAGTCTTTAAAAATTGTATATCTTTACTCATTTAAAAATAAGCAGAAGGAATTGGAACGGGGAGTCAAAGTGAGACTAAAGGAAAATGAGGATGGAAATGCAGTTTACCATAAGGACTCTGTCACTGTGAGGTCGTAGCTGTGCCATTGATTGTCCCGCATCTAGATTACTCACTTAACTGGGAATTCTCATCTTCAAAGTAGACTTGGGGGGGTCTAAACATAGATTCCTATAACCCTGTCGTTCTTTGCTCCAAAGTTTTAGAAATTTTTATTTTTCAAATTCTCTATTTTTATAAAAATTTACATTAAAATATGTATATACGGGGGCTGGCCCCGTGGCCGAGTGGTTAAGTTCGCGCGCTCCGCTGCAGGCGGCCCAGTGTTTCGTTGGTTCGAATCCTGGGCGCGGACATGGCACTGCTCATCAGACCACACTGAGGCAGCGTCCCACATGCCACAACTAGAGGGACCCACAACGAAGAATATACAACTATGTACCGGGGGGCTTTGGGGAGAAAAAGGAAAAAAATAAATCTTTAAAAAAAAAAATATGTATATACAAAGAGTATACATATCATAAATGTAGGCTTAATGAAATTTTACAAACCAACCACACCTCAATCAAATACCAGAAGATTGCCACAGCCAGAAAGGCTTCTCATGCCTGGTCCAGTCTCAGCTGCTCCAGGGTGGCCGTGACGCTGACGTCATAGCAGAGGCTGATTCCCTGGTTATTGTGCTGTCTGTTAAAGGGGTCGTACAGCATGGCTCTGTGTCTGCTCCTTGTTCTTGCTCTGATATTTGTGAGATCCATCCAGGTTGCCGCATGTACTTGCAGATTATTCTTTCTCATTGCTGTGGTATTTCATTGTGTGATGTATTACTTTCTTTAGAAGAGAATTTTTTTTTTTTGAGGAAGATTAGCCCGGAGCTAACAACTGCTGCCAATCCTCCTCTTTTTGCTGAGGAAGACGGGCCCTGAGCTAACATCCATGCCCATCTTCCTCTACTTTCTATGTGGGATGCCTACCATAGCATGGCTTGCCAAGCGGTGCCGTGTCTGTACCTGGGATCCGAACCGCTGAACCCCAGGCTGCCGAAGCAGAACGTGCGAACTTAACCGCTGCGCCACTGGGCTGGCCCCTTGAAGGGAATATATATATATATATTTTTAAAGATTTTTATTTTTCCTTTTTCTCTCCCAAGTCCCCTGGTACATAGTTGTGTATTTTTAGTTGTGGGTCCTTCTAGTTGTGGCATGTGGGACGCTGCCTCAGCATGGCTTGATGAGCAGTGCCATGTCTGTGCCCAGGATTCGAACTGGGGAAACCCTACGCTGCTGAAGCGGAGCATGTGAACTCAACCACTTGGCCATGGGGCCAGCCCCCTAAGAGAATATTTTTGTTAATGGCCTATATTTTCTGTGGTGGATATGGGTTTGGAAATCAGCCGAAAGTTATTCAGAACCAAATCAGGTAGAAAGGTAGAGGGCTAACAGAATAATACTGCTTTTACTCAGAACTTTTTAAATGCCGTCTGGCACAGGGCACGGCCCTCGCTGTCTTTAGCCTCCGGCGGTTGGGGCACCTGCGGTTACGGTTTTAGGGATGAGTTAGATTTATGTATTAACTTAGGTAATTTGACGTCTCGACAAAGTTGAGTCTTCCTGCTTTGTGTCCTTTCAGCTTCTCATCCACTGTGGATTCCGACTTGTCATTTTGGCATTATACAGTAAGAACCGTGTTCGTCTCTGGTTCTTGGTTGATTTTCTTTGGACCATTACACTAGATGGTACATCTTCACTTTTTTTTGTCGCTCGTATTGTGTGGCTCGGTTCTCCCAGAAGTTGTCTTCATGGTCATTTTCTTTGTCTTGATGTAAGTCTTGGGCTACTCTTCTCATGATTATTTTATAATCTTGACCGCTAGCCTTTTCAGTATCTTTGTCTGGCCATATGGGTGATGGGTAACTGCTTCCTGGGCATCTTCCCTATTATTTTTATACCATTAGTTCCAGACAAAAATTAGTTGTTGATATTACTTCAGCAGTTATCATGCCATTAACAGTTACACTGTTTCAGACTGTCAGAATGTAGGGCTGATGGCCCCTTTGCTTTCCTTCCTGAGATCTGAGGCAGTGAAGAGATACACAGAGAGGGACCCAGCAGGTGGACATCAGAAGTCGCCCGTGTGACTGATAGCTCTGGTATTGGAGGTCAGGGCTTATGGCAGGCAGTGGCTTTATACTGTTGAACCCAGAATTCAGTGGTTGTCTCCCCAGGCTGGTCGCAGGCAGCACTGGAAGACCTTCCAGACGTCTTTCCTGAGGCTGCTGTGCACAGCGGAGTGTGGAGGGGCCATCCCTGAGTCTCCCTGGTAGGCACAGATGCCCCCGAGTTTGCCCGTGAGATAGGCCATTCCCCTTTCTGGTGGCCTGGGGCAGATGGAGGGTGTTAGTGAGAGGGGTCAAGAGTTTTGTGTTATGGAGCTCCCTTCATTTGTGGGAAACAGCACAGTTGATGCTTTCTGCTCTAAATAATGATCACGTGATTGTTCTGCTGACACAAAGCACTGTGAACTACTGTTTACTGATTATCTGTAAAAACTGATGGGCCAGTTTTAAAAATACTGCTGCATAAAATTGGAACGTGAGGGTTTTTGTTCTGCGTTGGATACTTCTCTAATTCTACAGCTGAAGCAAAATTTGTCCCATTGTAGGCTAGTTTTACCTTTTACTTGTATCACCTTTAAAATCCTGAGCTAAATAGTAAGTTAATGCTTGGGTTTTCACTCTTGCCCCCTAGCGCCTCTTTCCTCGCAGCAGTTCAGCATGTTTCAGTCCTTCCCATTTTGGGGAAAACAAGCCAGATCTTGACTCTGGTTTCCCCTCTGGCATTCCCTCCTCGTCTGGCTTCTAGAGAGAGTAGTGTATGCTTCTTGTCTGTACTTTCTCATCCTCTAGTATCCCTGCGTCTGCTATCACTCTGGTGGGATTGCCTGGCTGACGTCACTGGTTCATGATTTTTCATTATTGAATCCACTGGACTTTTTTGCTCCTTTTTGCCTGTTCTCCATGAAGCTTTGACACTGTTGATCACTCCCCCTTTGAACTCCGTGACTCTTATGTTTCCATTCTCTCTTGGTATCCTTATATTTCTCTTCCTGCTTCTCAGAATTATTTGTGAATTTCTGTTCCTCAGTTTACTCCCTAAGTATGGGTTAGTTTAGGGGCTTCTTCTGCTTTCTTATTTTGTTCCTTACTTCCTTTGAGTCTGCTCCTTCACTGCCAGGCATCCACTGTCATGCACATGTAATGACCTCCGTGTCTTCAGTTGCCACCCCAGTCTCAAGAGGGGTAGTATAGTGTAGTGGTTACAAACCTGGACATTGTAGTCACACAAATCTGGGCTCAAACTTGACTCTTCTCTTGTGTGACTTTGAACAAATTACCCTACCTCTCTGAGCCTCTGTTTCCTCATCAATAACATGGTAATATGGTAACATCCTTCCGTAAGAGTGTATCTGAGGCCCTCAAGATTCAATTACATAAATTGCAAGATTGCTTTATTACCAGGTTAATGAAATGAGAATAAGGGTTGAGTGGAGGATGGCAGGCAATGACAACCTAGTAATTGAATTTTATCCCATTTTGCATTATCATAGCAGCGTAGGTTATTGAAAAGCTCTTTTGTAGTGTTTTACTCATAGTCGGAATTACTCTGAAGATCAGATGAGGTATACAGAATATATTTTAACATAATACCTGGAACATAAGAAATACTGATAAAATGGTAACTGTTATCTTTTTTGCACTTGGAGTTCCGTAAGTATCTCAAAATCAACATTTTCACAGCTTCAGTCCCCATCTTTTCCCCAAATCTGTTTCTCCTTTTGAGCGATCCTATTGAGAAAGGTACCCATTACCCGTGTAGTTGCTCAAGAATGAATCCTGTTTCTCAGCTTTGTTCTCCACAGTTTCCAGCTTCTGTTGATTAAACTTTGTTTATTGGTCCCTTTCTCTTATTGCACTGCCACTGTTGGTGTATTGGTCCTGTGTGTCTTGTGACATTATTACTGCAGCCTTTTCGTGGATTCCCTCCCTCTCATGCTCGCTCTCCA
>NC_060272.1:79878061-80017625 GCF_021613505.1 Equus quagga
CGGGGGAGCCTCCGCCCCTGGCTCCGGCGGGCCAGGCCCCGGAGGCGGGGCGCCCGGGCGAGGAGCCGCCGGCGGCGCGGCCGCGGGGCGCGGGGTGCTGTGGGGGGCGGCGGAACATGGCGCCGTGGACGTTCTGGCGCTGTTGCCAGCGCACGGTGGGCTGGGTGCCGGTGTTCTTCATCGCCTTCGTGGTCGCCTGGTCCTACTACGCGTACGTGGTGGAGCTGTGCGTGGGTGAGTACGGGCGCGCGCGGGAGCCTCCCTGGGCCCGGCGGTGGCGGCGCTGGAGGCCGTCCCCGCGGAGCGCCGGGGAGCTCGGAGACGCGCGGCGCGGCCCTCCTTCCGTCGCCGTTTGGAGCTGAGGAAAGCCCGTCCTGGTAGCCGGCTCGTCCGCCGGGGCCGGGGGAGCGCGCGGCCTGCGGCGCCGGGGACCCGGGCGGGCGCCCGCCTTGGGTATGTGTTGGTGCTCGACCCACTTTCAAGTTCATTTAGTTCAAGGCCCAACCCAGTAAGTTACACAAAATGTTGTTGTGAGACAAAGAACGCTTGAGACGATGTACAGCCCGATTATCCCTTTCTTGGCTGTTGATTATGGAGGTGGATGTTTCTTTCATCCTCAGGGTGCAGGCCTTATTTTCGTTACTGCCATTTCCCTCGTTAGCGCTTAGTGCCCAGTTTCTTACCTGGTTCCCTTGAAAGGAGGAGTAAGGCTGCAGTACGCTCCAGGAATTTAAGATACTGGTGTGAATAGGTGGTCGTTAAGATGGAAGGAAATTATCAGTCAGAACACTGAGGGCTGCTGCTGTTTGTGTGCTATCGATTGCTCGCTCTAAGTTAATTGTTCAGAGGCTTTGACTGTGCAGCTGTTTTCGACTTACATTGGCCTTCTCCGGGTTGTTCTGTGTGTCTGCTCCTTACATCAATTCTTCGTGAAAACTTAGGGCCAAATGGTGAGTGGTGTTTGCAAAAGCAATCCCTTGGTATCCCAAAGTGATCTGGTCTTAGTCTGCAGACTGAGGCCACAGTTACCTAAAGAACTGCTATTATATATACTTTTAAAAAAAGGCACATTACGTGTAGTGGGCCCTTTGTATCTGCGGGCTCCGCATGGGCGGATTCAACCAACCACGCATCGTAAACGTAGTATACACGCTTGGTGGGTGCGGAACCCGCGGACGCCGAGAGCCCACTAAGGAGCTCGAGCATCCGCGGATTTCGGGGTCTCTGGGGAGTCTTAGCCAGTCCTCGCGCGGATACCGAGGGACGCCTGTAGATACTGATTGGGTGAGAGAGGGTGTGCCGTCCGCTCTACTTGCGAGTGGCAGAGTCAAGACTTCAGTCGTGGCTCTGGGTTTGTAGATCTCTCCAATAACTACTTGGTTAAAACCGAGTTCTGCATATGGAAGAGAACGCTTTGGCTCGGAAGCTTTGAGGGTAGGTTTTTACGTGAAAATATCCACCTTTAAGAAAATTATTTTGTACCTGTAGAACATTTAATTTTGAAGAAAATTATCCCTGCCTGGAGGCCCAGAATAAATCAGTTTTGGAATACATTTCCAAATAGTAATAGCATTAATCTGCTGAATATTATTGTTCAGTCTCGTCCTTTTGCATACCAAAATGTTTGGCAAAAATGTTGTTTGAATCAATTAAAATTAACTAGATTTAGGTATTTCTTGAGGCTGCTTCTAGAAAGTCATAGTGATCATAGGATTGTCATCAGCTTGTCATGATATTTTATCTTAATTACTCTGAAATGGGCATTAATTCCCAAAGTTTTAGTAATCTTATTTGATCCCGTGAGAAGGTTATTCTCGCCCTTTTCTAATTCCATACTGATTTTGAAGTAAAGCTTCTGGAGGAACACTAAGAATGTGCATTTATGCTGAAATTGCACATTTGACTTGTAGGTGGTTTTTGTCAAAAATATCAAAATGTGACATCAAACATTAAGAAAAGGAAATGAACATGAATTGAGAAATGCTGTGTGCTAGTGGGGACAGAGGGCACATTTCATCACCCTCTCAATATCTGTGGGCACAGATGTAGGAAATAGGACTCTGAGCAAATAGGTCCTTTGGTTAGGTAACACAATTATTTTGGCTATTAGAATGTTACCTCCATCTTTCCACTGTGCTGATGACGTAGTGAGCCATGAGGGTCACAGGACCGTAATTGTTTGGTCCATAATGGGGGGTGGGCGGAGTTACCTGGTTGCCCTTTTTGGAGATCACTGAAGTTAGGCTATAGGCCCATCCTTTAGAGGTTATACCCAAGGATTTTGTTAAAACATTCTGCAACAACTAAGGCCAGTGCTTGACAGAATTTTAAAATATTCAATGGTGAAAGGTATTATATAGGGCCTGCATTTAATACCTCAAAGTTATCTGAGTTTAGAGATCTGCAGTGTCATTGGACTACATGGTGGAGTGTAAAAACTCGTTTACTGTCATATTGAAACTGTTCTTTAAAATACTTATGTTTGTTTATGTTTTTGTAAGCACAAACCCTGCCATTGAAATGTATTGATATATAACCTTATAGGATCTTTAAATTGAGTAAAGTGTGGGTTTTACTTAAAGTGCTGTTTTAATAATTTTCATAGAATTTTCTTAGCTTCTGGTATTCTTAAAGTATCTGAGAGAGGGTGATAATATTTATATCTTCATGTGCTAATTTATTTCATAATAATCTCCATAAAGTTAGGTATTTTGTCCAAGGTCATACAACTAGTAAATGGCATAATCAGAATTGGAATTCAGGTGGTTTGGCTCCAGAGCCAAGATTACTACTCTTCAGGGCTAGTCTACTTGATTATCCAGATCTGGACACTCAGTGAAGATTCTAGTCTTATCTGTGATCTATTTGCATAAGATAATTTTCTCCTAAAAGGTAGCAGCAGAAGGTTCCTAAATATCTCAGACAATACAAGTGCCTGGTCCGCAGTTGGACATTTGAACAAAGAAGTTGTGCGAGAGGCCCTCATTGCATCCCAGCCTCATAGCTTCCTAATTTTGTAATTACACACACACACACACACACTCATTTATAATCAGTAACTCCTGTTACTGGAAGGAGTAATACTGAGGACAAAATTGAGTAAGTAGGAAGTAATGCATGTAAGATGGCCGTCTCGCAGGGGTGATAAGCAGAGAAGTCATGATGAAGGAATTAGTAATATTGGTCCTTGATTTTAAATTAAACTGAAGTTCTCCTTCAGTTTTCCTCCAAGGCTGATATTTAAACATATGAACTTAGTTATGGGTGGATTGACCAGCTTTTCTGCTTTGGTCAAGGTGGTTATTTTTGAGGAAAGTGCTAATTCAGGCTCCCAGGATTTCTTCAGAAGGTGTTGTTCTGGTCGTTTGTAGCTGTTAGTGGAAGATGCATACCTTGTATTTGGTGTGTAGAGGATCTTGGAGCTTAAAGAGACTTCACAGATGATCTAATTCAGTCCCTTTATTTTACTTCTGAGAAGACGGTTGCTTGGAAGAGCTCAGTGGTTTCTCCAAGGATGCAGATGCCGTTTATCTTTTTTCAGAGAGATGTGTGCAGAGTAGAGCTGTGACCTCTGAGTCTATATATCTAATACTTTCTTGTGTCTCCTTCGTATTTCTTTAAATTTAGAATGAGACAAGATAAATAGCTTAAACATCAACATGGAGTACACCATTTTGACACAGTTGTTTCCAGTGGGTTTTATTGATTTCAGAAGAACACAGGTTTTGATTTCATTGACTTTTCTCTATTGTGTTTCTGTTCTCTATTTCATTGATTTCTTATCTGATATTTATTATTTCCTTTCTTTTACTTTGGGTTTAATTTGCTCTTTTTCTAGTTTTGTAATGTGGAAACTGAAGTCATTGATTTGAGCCCTGTCTTAGTTTAGTCCTATAAATTTACCCCTAAATACTGCTTTATTCACTTCCCATCAGCTTTGATATGTTGTATTTTGATTTTCATTTAATTTAAATTATCTTGTAATTTCACTTTTGACTTCCTCTTTGACCAATGGATTATTTTAAAAGTATGCTACTTAGATTACAGTTACTTGGGGATTCTCTAGATATATTTTTGTTACTGATTTCAAATATAACTCCGTGTGGTTAGAGAACATACCTTGTATGACTTGAGTCCTTTAAAATGTATTCATGCTTTTCTATGGCCCAGAATGTGGTCTGTTTTGGAAGTGTTCCCTGTGCATTTGATAAAAATGCATTCTCTGTTTAGCAGTGTATTTTACTGTTTGTTGTTGAGTATTCTATTATGTCATAATGTTCCATATATGTCAGTTAAGGCAATTGGTTGATAGTGTTGTTTGTCTTCTGTGTTCTTGCTGATTTTCTGTTTATTCTATCAATTAATTATTGAAAGAGGTATGACTATCATTGTGAATTTGTGTTTTTCTCCTTGTAGTTCTGTTTTTGCTTCGTGTACTTGGCAGCTCTGTAATTAGGTACAGAAAATGTTTGAGATTGTTGCGTCCTTTTGTTGAACTGACCCTTTATTGTTATGAAATGATTTTCTTATCCCTGGTGATATTGTTTGCTTTGAAATCTACTTTGGCAGATATTAACATATCCACAAATCTTTCTTTTGAGTAGTGTTAGTAGGCTCTGTCTTTCTGCTTTTACCTTAACCTGTTTGGGTCTTTGTATTTATTTATTTATTTCATTTTATTTATTTATTTTGGGGGGGGGGAGATTAGCCCTGAGTTAACTACTACCAATCCTCGTCTTTGCTGAGGAAGACTGGCCCTGAGCTAAAATCCGTGCCTACCTTCCTCTTCTTTATGCGTGGGACACCTACCACAGCATGGCTTGCCAGTCAATGCCATGTCCACACCCGGGATCCGAACCGGCGAACCCCAGGCCACCAAAGCAGAATGTGTGCATTTAACCGCTGCACCACTGGGCCGGCCCCTTTGGGTCTTTATATTTAAAATGTGTTTCCTGTAAGCATCATATAGTTGGGTCTTGCTTTTTTAATCCAATCTGAAAAATCACTGCCTTTTTGCTTTTTTTTTTGAGATATAATTGACATATAACATTATGTTAGTTTCAGGTGCACAACATTATATTTATATATACATATATATATATAGCAAAACGCTCACCACAGTAAGTCTAATTAGCATCTGTCACCACACGTACTTAGAAATTTTTTTTCCTTGTGATGAGAACTTTGAAGATTTTCTCTCTTAGCAACTTTCAGATACACAATACGGTATTAACTACAGTCTCCATGCTGTACAATCTCTGCCTTTGAATCGGGGTGTTTTGACCATTTACATTTAATGCGCTTATTGATATGGTTAAGTTTGTCTTATAATTTGCTATTTTTTAATATGTCCTATCTGTTCTTTGTTCACCTTTCCTCCTTCTTTTGCCTTCTTTTGAATTAATCAATTTTTAAATGATTTTTAAATTTTGAATTATTTTTTATGATTCTGTTCTCTTTCCTTTGTTGGCTTGTTACCTGTAACTCAGTTATTTTAGTGATTGCTTTAGTGTTTATACCATACATCTTTAACTTATCATAATCTACCTTCAAGCAATGTATCACTTTACAGTTAGTCCCTTATAAAAGCATTCTTCCATTTCTTCCCTCCCAGCCTTTTTGCTGTTGTTGTCATGCATTTTATATGTTATAGAATTAACACTATATTGCTGTTATTTTGTTTAAACAGTTATCTTTTTAAAAGATTTAAATAATAAAAAAAAGCTTAAATATTTACCCATGTAGTTACCATTTCTGGTACTCTTTATTCTTTTTTATGTATCTGTATTTCAATCTGGTGTCATTTTTTTCTGCCTGAGGGCTTCCTTTTAACATTTATTGTAATACTAGTCAGTTGGTGATGAATTATTTCAGCTGTTGTATGTCTGTAAAAGTTTTTATTTTGCCTGTTTTTTTAAGATTATCCAGGTATAATTTACATAGCATAAAATTCAGTCATTTGAGATGTACAATGCAGTGAGTTTTAGTAAACTTACCAAGTTGTACAGTCATCATAACCATTCGTTTTTAGAAAATTGCTCTCACTTCATTCAGATCCCTCATGCCCATTTATGGTCAGTTCCTGTTCCCACCCCCAGCCCGGGGCAGCTGCTGACCTGCCCTCTGTCTCGGCGTGTTTTTCTGGCCGGCTCAGGTAACTGGAGTCGTGCAGTAGGTGGTCTTGTGTGCCCGGTGTCTTTTACATGTTTTTGAGGTCCGTCTGTGTTGTAGCATGTATCACTATTTCTCCCCTCCTTCTCTACTTTACATTCTAATTTGTATTTTTCTGTTTTTAAAATATATTTATAGTTTTAAGGGTATATTTCTAGTAAGCCTCTACAAATCATTTGTGTGTTGAATTAGAATATAAAAGTATGCCCTTTATTGTATCATATTTAAGTATTTGAAAAACCCTGCTTACAAGGTTTGTAGTATGATGGGGTCCTATTCATCTTTGTAACCACCAGAGAGTTTAGTTACTAGTAGACTTTGAATCACTGTGTCTTGAATTGAATAGAATCATGCTCTTATAAACTCATTTGAGTCATGTTTGAATGTGTTAGAACAAACAAACATCCACAATAACAATACTAATTAAATTATCAATCTTATATTTCAAGTCTTTGGGGTTAAAGGCTACATATTGCTTATTGGTTCTGCAGTCTTGGTTTTGGGTTATGAAACAATGACTGTTTGAAATTATGCTGATATTGTTAAAAAAAAAATCTAGCTCCCTAAATCTCATCCACAATGGTTGACGTAATTATAGGAAAAGTTAAGATGTGAATTAGAATATTTTTTTTTTAAAGATTTTATTTTTTCCTTTTTCTCCCCAAAGCCCCCCAGTACACAGTTGTATATTCTTCGTTGTGGGTCCCTCTAGCTGTAGCACGTGGGACGCCGCCCCAGCGTGGTTAGATGAGCAGTGCCATGCCCGTGCCCGTGCCCAGGATTCGAACCAACGAAACACTGGGCCGCCTGCAGCGGAGCGCACAGACTTAACCACTCGGCCACGGGGCCAGCCCCTGAATTAGAATATTTTTAAAAACCTTTTTATTAATTTTGTTATTTATTATCTCTTTTTAGAGCTAAAGTGTAGTAATTTTCTATATAACTTGCCTTTTGAAAGCTATAGTGCCCTGCAAACCTCTTTATTTGCATTCTACAATTATCCTAACCTTCTTTTTTTTCTCTTTTTTTAGAGAATAATTTTTTTTACGACTGCTAGTGAGTTAATCTGCTCTGATATTGTTTTCTGTTGATGGAGGAAACCAAACTGGTGTGAGAGTTCTAAAAATATGTATCCAAAAACACCGAAATGAACAAAAAGAGCTTTTATATTTTCTTCCCCATAAACTGAAATTTCTTTGGGCCTTCACTGCTTTCTTATAAGACGAGAAATGTGGAAGGAAAAGGTGCGGGACATCTCAGGAACCAGGTCAGACTATTTGCAAGAAAAACATTATGCCCTAGTCATGCAAATAAAACTTTCCTTCTCGTCTGGCCGCTTCCACTTGGTGGCAAAGACGACGTAGCATGCTCAGTTCCAGACTCTAGTATCTGTCTACTTGACATCTCTGCTCAGATACCTGATAGGCATCTCAGATTCTTAGACTTAACATGTCCAAAACAAAACTCTTGAGTTCCCCCAACCCCGTACCTCCTGCTCCTACTCTAGCTCAGTAAACGACAGTTCATCCTTCCAGTTCCTTGGTTGAAAAATCATTCCGCATCCGATTAATCAGCAGATCCTGTCATTAAATGTGCCCAAATCCGGCTTCTTCTCACAGCCACCGCTGCTACTGTGTTCATTCAAGCCGCCATGATCTCTGTCTTATGCAGTAGATTGAAAAACATGGCCACAATAATTTGTACCTCTTCCCATCAACAGGTGGAGTCTGTTTACCGCTCCCCCAACCTCCCTAGTGAATCTGGGCTAGCCTTATACTTGCTTTAACCAATAGAATGTGGTGGAAGTGATGTGTGAAATCTGGAGCCTAGACCTCAGGACAGCATGCATCTTCTCCTTTAACTCTCTTGTAATGTTCTGGCTGCCAATGTAAGGGAGTCCAGGCTAGACCATATGGAGAAGGAGGCCCAGCCAAGATGAGCTAAGCACCAAAGCCCCTGATGTGTGAGTGAGGCCATCCCAGATGGTCCTGCCCCAGTTGAGCTGCCAGTTGACTGCCCCTGATAGAAAAACAGCCCAGCTGATCGTCACCCGAACTGCTGACCCACCCAATTGTGGGAGATAGTAAATGCTGGTTGTTTAAAGTCACTAACTTTTGGGTGGTTTGTTAAGCTACATTATCACCTATATTGTTGTAGTACCCTTGTATCTTGTCTCCCGTCCTCATGCCGCCACCATCCTCACCCTGGACCCTGTCTCTTCTCCATGAAGCAGACAGAATCATCCCATTAAAATTAATACCCGATTTGTCACTCCTCTTCTGAAAACCCTGGCTGGCTGGCTGGCTTGTTAGTGGGACGCCGGAAGTCCTCACCGTGGCCTCCTCCCCACAGTACTTCTGACATGCTTACTTCCCCCCTCCTTTTGTGTGATCTGCAGCTGCCACGCTTGCCTTCTTGTTATACTTTAACACTTGTTGAGTGATCTTAATAAATTATTTAACCTCTCTGAACTTGTCCTTATGCTATAAAATGGGCTTAAAGTGGGATAAAACCTGTCTTGCAAAATAAGGTGAAGTTCTTAGCAGACTAGGCTTTCACATGTTACTCGGGGTAGGGAGAAGATTTAAACAGTCACTGGCATATATTTTCTTGCCTTCCCTTTTTTGGTGGGAAGTTGTTTGTTTTAATTCTTAGAGTTGTATTATCGTCGTCCCCTCTGCCCCCACCTCCACAGTCTTGAGTGAAGGAGCACATTCTCACACAGATTTTCTAAATATGTTCTTTTCTTAATTGGCTGTATTTGAAGATTATATTGCAAAAACATGTGCCTGTTTTGCTGTGAGCTGCTGGTAGTGTCAGGAGTGTGTGTGTGGGAGAGTATATTGCTAAGGGAAGGAGCCCCCCACATCATCATCACGTGGGGCTTTAAGAAGACTAACATGTAACACTACTCCTGTGAGCATAGAAGCTGCCAGGTTTAGGTATTGCTGAAATATGTGGTATATCTCCTTGAGCAAGTGGGCACCTACACTGAAATAAATGAAATAGTAGCTCACAAATAATGGTGAGTATGGTTTTATGGAGAAGAGATTTCTCTCTAAGAGATCCATAAATCTTGATGATAAAGATTTTTAAAAATTCTGTTTTTAAAACACTTTTGTTGTGTATGTTCTTTTGCCCATTGTATTTACTAATAGGAGCTTTGGTCCACCCAGTTGGAATCATAGAAGGAGTAATTTTTATTAACGTACTAATTGAACAACGTATAAAAACAAACTTGAACTTATTCAATGTGAAGTCTTTAGGGCAGTTTAAGCTAACTGTGTGGAAGGGACACCGGGAGCAGCTGAAGGAGAGAATGCTGCACACCATAGTGTTAATAGTGTATGTCACTTGTGTGAGGTTATACTGACTTTTTTTCTTTCTGATACTCTGTCATTCCCATTTTTCTATGGGTAACGGGTATACTTTCTGTAAGTATTGAAAAAGAAGGGGTAGAGGTCATAGTTATGCAGTAGCCTTCTAACATTATATTCTCCTCCCACCCTCCAAAAAGCCAGAGTGAATCTTTTAAAACCCAAGTCAAGATTGTTAGCGCCTCTGCTCTGCACCCTCCAGGGTTTCCACTTGGCTCATGATGAAATCCAGAGTTCTCTCTGTAGTCTGTAAAGCCCTAAATGCTCTGGCCACTGTTACTTCTGACCGCCTCTTCCTCGGCTCATTGTGCTTCAGCCATACAGGCCTCCTTGCTTGTCATTGATCCGGCCATCCATGGTCCCACGGCTCCTTCCCCCGGGAGGCTTGCCTCCCAGGTTTCCATATGGCTGGCTCTCGCTTCATCAAGATTTCGGTTCACATCTTCACCTATGAAAGGTTTCCTGGCTACCCCATAGAAAACCAGTACTTCCTCTTTCACTTTCTCCTCAGCCTGCTTTGTTGTTCTTCACAGCGCTTATTACTATTTGACATGTGGTTATTTGTGTTTCTCTCCTCAGTAGTATGTTCACTGCTTGTTTCCAGAACCTGAAGCAGGTCCTGCATAATGTGTACACAGTGGGTACTTGTTGAATTAGTGAATTGATTGTACAGCTGCAGTCCCCATATCCACACAGTAGATAACTCACAGTTAATTTTGAATACAGATGTTCTCCTGACCTTACAAACATCTCTGTTAATTTAGGTATTTAACAAATGTTGAGTGCTTAGAGTGTTGCATGTACTGTACTTGACCCTGGGAGTCAAAGATACGGGAATGGACGTGGTCAGGTGCGTTTGGTCGTCATCTAGTACCGCCTGTCTTTAATATCACGGTGCCGATTTGCCTGTTATCAGTTTTAAGAAGCCCTGCTGTAACTAAGTATGTAATTTTGTTTAACTCAATATTTTTCTAAAATATTTTTACCATAAAATTCTTTTTTCATGAAACATCTGTTTGTAATCCTTTTAGACTTAGACAATTCTTGACCTTTGGGAGCAAAGCTGCAGCAATGGTGGTGGCGGCAGGGGGAGGTCAGCGCTGAGGGGACTGTGCCTCTGAAGAAAGTGGTGTTACCAGTAGATAGGAGAGGTGACGGCTCATTCCTTCTACTTCTGTTATTAAATTCATCGTATTAATACATTTAGCATGAAAAACTTTATTTCTATAGATGCCAAAAAGGTATTTGAAAAATCCATCATCCATTCCTGATTTTAAGAAAACACTTAGTAAAATAGGAATAAATGGATACTTTTCAAACAAAATCGCACACACACAAAATGCTTGATTGATTTCCACTAAAACCAACAACAAAGTAAGTGCTTATTACTGTGGCCATTGCTCTGTAATATTGTATTGACAAAATCAATTACCACATTGAGTCAAGAGCAAATAATTAGAAACATAAGAGAAGAAAACATAAGGAGGGAAGAGGGAGAGCAGCTTCTGTGTGCAGGCGATGGGGCGGTGCCTGCTGAAAGCCGAGAGGAGCCGCAATGACAGAGCACCTGAGCAGAAAGAGTGGAGTGAAATGGCAGGGTATAAAGTCAGCAAACAAAACCAATACTTTCTACATAGACACAATAATGAAAATAAAGAATAATTGAAAATATGGTGGAAGAGAAGTCTCCATTTCCAATAACATCAAAAAATAAAATACTTAGGAATAAACTTAGGAACTATGCCAGACCTGTAAGAAGAAAACATTCTTGAAAAACACAAAAGTTGACTTGGACAAATGGAAAGACGTTTCCCATTTCACGTTCATGGATAGAATAACTCAACATTACAAAGATTTCAGTTCTTCCCAAGTTAATGTAAAAATGAATTCCAGTCCTAATGAAGTTTTTTTCTTCTTTCTAGCACCAGACAAGTTGATCCTAAAGGTCCTATGGAAAAATAAGAAAGAACAACCAGGAAACCCCTGAAAAAGAAGATTGATAAAGGGGGCAAACCCCGCCAGATTTTAAACCACAAAGCCTCTAATTAAAACTGAGAGAGCAGTGGGTGTATGAGAACTCTCTCCACTCTCCGTGTCTTTGCTGTAACTTGGCAGTGTCATCACATGCTGAGGGGTGTGTATCTCTGAGGTCTTTTTTATAGGGCAGGCACTCTCCCGTTGTAGGGCAGGCTCCACCCTCGTAATCTAATCACCTCTCAAAGGCCCCACCTTCAAATACCATCACATTGGGCCTGAGGATTTAACATATGAATTTTGGGGGGATACGATATTCAGTCTATAGCAGAGAACATTCTCTTACATAGTCAGAGTACAATTATCAAAATCAGGAAATTCACTTTGATACAATACTGCTCTCCAGTCTATGAGTCTTACACTTCACCAGATGTCCCACTGATCCTTTGTTTGGCTCTGCTGTCTAGTCCAGGATCGCAGGTTGCAGTTAGTTTTCAGGTCTGTTTGATAATCTAGGAGAGTCCTCAGTCGTGGCTTTGTCTTTCATGACCATGACATTTTTGAAGAGTGCAGGTTTTTGTAGAATGTCCCTCAAATTAGGTTTCTCTGATGTTTTCTCATGATTAGATTCAGGGTACACAGTTTTAGCAAGAATACCACAAAGGTGATGCTGTGTCATTGATTGTAGTATCTTGGGGACTGTTACCTTTGGTCGTTACTTAAGGTGGTATCTGCCAGCTTTCTCCGTTCTGTAAAGGTACAGTTTTTCTTTGTCGTTAATAAAAGTGTTCTCCTAGACTCAGAGACACCACACACATCCCCCTAAAGGGCTTGCTGCTCAGTTGTGGCGAGTGCGGTCAGCAGATAGCTTCCAGCTATCAGCTCGTTCAGCATGACTTGCCTCACCCAGGTCACACCCTTCCTGGGGCAGCTGCACCCTCACCTTCGTAAGAAGGGGCCGGAAGCTGCCTGCCTGTCAGCCTGGCTTTCATAGGCCGCCCTGCAGTTAGACTCTCTGCCCAGTTCTGCTTCCTCCCCCTTCCTTTCATGTTTGTTGATCCCTAGTAAACATCTTGCACCCCAAGTTCTATCTCAGGCACCTAATTCCAGAGAACCCAACTTCAGACAAGTATCTTTGTGGGGAAATGCCTTGAGACTCTGTAAATCTGTTCCTGATTACTTGCACTTACTCTTTTTAGCATCTGTTGAGGAGTCTTGCTTGAAACAGTTATTTTTGTGCTGGTTACCAAATGGTGATTTTTCTAATTACGTGATTTTTTTCTATGTTCAATAGTTAGAATTCTACTGTAAGGAAGAGCTTTCCGTCCTCCCCATTTACTCATTCATTCATTCATTTACATCCACATACTCACGTGGATTCTTATTTTATGGGTTATAATCTGTCATTGTTTTGTTGCTCAAATTGTCCCAGATTTGGCCAGTAGAAGCCCCTTTAGTTTGGTGTCTGTGTCCCTTTGACATGTCCCCATCGTTTGTTCCTTCCTTAATCTCTGACACCACAAGATATTTCATGCTTATCTGATAGTGTTCCTGTCCCTGGTATCTGCCGTTTCAAAATGGGCCAAATCTGAATGTAAAAAATAAAAACATTCAAGTACTAGAAGAAAACATGGACTGATGATCTTATAACCAGGGAGTGAGTAAAGCCTGATGGAAAAAAATGGATAAGTGACATAAACAGTTCACAGGAGAAAAAAGTGAAAATGGCTCATAAACATATGAAAAGATGCTTATCCTCACTTGGAAATGCCCAGTGAATTAGCCTGTGACACCAGAAGTTTGAAAACACTTTAGTGGGTAGACTGTGGAGAAACAGGCAGTCTCATGCATTGCTGGTAGGAGTAGAAAATGGTACAACCCCTGTAACGGATTTGGAGCAAAGCAGACAGGTTGACTTTTGGTCCAGTAATCCCACTATTAGGAATCTACACTGAAAATAAACTCCCACAAATAAACAACACATGCATAAGGTTATTCATTGCCACATTGTTTGCAACAGCAGAAGACTGGAGACAACCCAAATGTCTATCAATAGAGGCCTGATTGTCTAACTGAACACCCACACAATGGAATCCTGTGCAGTGCTTTGAAAAACAAACAATAATTATCTCTGTGTACTACTGTGTAGTGATTTCTGGGATATGTTAAGTGAAAAAAGCAAGGTGTGGAACAGGGTATATAAGGGAAGAACTTCGAAAGATATATTTATTTGCTTGTTTTCCTAAAAGAAATAGTGGAAGGATAAAACAGACCCTAATAAAAGTGATTACGTATGGGCCGGCCTGGTTGCATAGTGGTTAAGGTCACAGGCTCTGCTTCAGTGGCCCAGGGTTCACGGGTTTGGATCCAGGGCGCAGACCTAGCACCACACGTCAAGCTGTGCGGTGGCAGCATCCCACATAAAATAGAAGATTGGCACAGATGTTAGCTCAGCAACAATGTTCCTCAAGCAAAAAGAAGAGGATTGGCAACAGATGTTAGCTCAGGGCCAATCTTCCTCACCAAAAAAAAAAAGATTACTTGGGGTGAGGGGATAAGGAATGAAAGCGAGGCCTTTCTGAGTACCTTTTTATATAGTTTTGACTTTTAAAGCATTTATATTTTTTACATATCCAAAAAATAAAATTAAAACAAAGAGCAGAAAAAAGTAAGCTGTAAAATTTGAAATCATGAAACAAGTGAACTCAATTTTATATAAAGTTGCTACTGTAACTATACAGAGAAAAAAATTATTTCACATGACTTTTGAACATTGTACTGCTTAGTGGGCTATAGTTTAAAGCCAAAACAAAATTTAAAAAACTGCAAAGAAATCTTAAAATAGGATGCAGTTTTTAAACTATTTCATGTATATTTTAGGATAAACCGAATAAGTAAATTAATTAATCAGGAACTAAGATTGTCATTGTAAAAGCACAGAGATGCAAATATAATGCCAGGGAAATTAAGAAAAACTATAGAGTGCTATTTGAGTTGAAAATATCAATATGATATAAATATAAATGTGTGATACTACTTCTGTCAACCCCAAGGGCCCAAGAGCGATGAAACTTGAGGAGCTGTGAGCACCCCTAGGGCTCAAAGCTTGGTTTCTGAATATCTTTTAAAAAGAACCAATACCCCTTGGAGAAATGGTTCATTTAGGGTCTGGGGGAGGGAAAGCATAAAGTGGCCTGGGACATCTTGTGCTAGACAGTAAGGAAGTGCTCAAAGGCTAATGGGAATGATTCAGGAGAAAAACTAAATTTATTTGCTAAAAATGGAGTTGAATGTTATACCAACATCTTATTCTGAAAATGGAATATTTAATGGTGATTAAAGGGAAACGGGTTTTTGTGCTGCCTGTTTAGAATGAGTCTGATTCATCCTCAATTGAGGGAAAGCTTTATACAGAAGAATGCCAGCTTCGAAGTCTAGAAATAAGTAATAGAGGGTTTTAATGGCCATTTTCTAAGTAAGTCATTGACCAAAATGTCATTATGTGGCACACGACTTTAGATTACAAAACCAAGATTGATACCGAACCTGAAGTGAGTTCGCTCACCTGTTGCACAGCAAGCCAATCTTGGACACCGGCTGTGGTGAAAGAAAGTAGGAATTTTATTTTTGCACAGTGCTGAGCAAGGGGAGAGGGCAGCTAACCCTGAAATCCCAAACTCCCCAAAAAGCTAAAAGGAAGGGTTTTTATTTGGGGTTTTAGGTAGGGGAGGGGGAGCATATGGCCTTCCTGGTCGGAGCTTTCCCACCAGCCTGTCTTTGGCCTTGAGACACTTGCAGAGAGGAGGGAGCCTGTGACCTTGCTGGTCAGCAGCTTCCCCACCAGCCTGTATCTCTTTGCGGGGAGGAGATAATCTAGGTGCTTGTCCTTGGCGGTGTCTGTCTCCATGGAGGATAGTGGATTCTGGAGCCAGGAAGCCAGGGAGTAAGCAGGGAATGAGTATTTTGGTTTTAACCCCATATATGCTGGGTTTAATGTGGAGAAACTGATATTAGGGTTGGTATCAAGATGACACAGATGTTGGAATTATCTGACAAGGATTTTTTTAAACAGCCATCTTAAAAATGATTTCTTGAGCATTTGTAACATGAAAGGTAGAAAGTGTCAATAAAGAAATTAAAGATGTAGAGAAGAACCAAATGGAAATTTTAGAACTGAAAAATACAATAGCCAAAATAAAAAAACTCAAAAAAGTCTGCTCAACAGCAGAACAGAGAGGGCAGAGGAAAGAATCAGTGAACTTGAAGATAGAGCAATAGAAATTACCCAGTGTGAACAACAGAGAGTAAATAGACTAGAAAATAAAAATGAATAGATCGGGGCCAGCCCTGTGGCTGAATGGTCAAGTTCACGCCCTCCGCTTTGGTGGCCTAGGGCTTCGCCGGTTCAAATCCTGGGCATGGACATGGCACCACTCGTCAAGCCATGCTGAGGCGGTGTCCCACGTGCCACAACTAGAAGGGCCCACAGCTAAAATATACAACGATGTAGTGGGGGGATTCAGGGAGAAAAAGCAGGAGAAAAGCAAAAGATTGGCAACAGTTGTTAGCACAGGTGCCAATCTTTAAAAAAAAAAAAGAAAAGAATAGATCATCAGGGACTTGTGAGACTGTAAAAAAAGATCTAATGTTTGTGTCATTAGAGTCCCAGAAGCAGAGAAAAGGATATGACTGAAAAGTATTCGAAGGAATAATAGCTTAAAATTTCTCAAATTTCGGGGCTGGCTCCATGGCCGAGTGGTTAAGTTTGCGCGCTCCGCTGCGGTGGCCCAGGGTTTGGATCCTGGGTGCGGACATGGCACCACTCGTCAGGCCACGTTGAGGCGGCGTCCCACATCCCACAACTAGAAGGAGCTGCAACTAAGATATACAACTGTGTACAGGGGGGGTTTGGGGAGATAAAGCAGGGAAAAAAAAATCTTTAAAAAAAAAAATTTCTCAAATTTGACAAAAGACATAGACCGCCAGGTTCTAGAAGCTGAGTGAACTCCAAATAGGATACACCTAAAGAAGTTCGTGCCAAGACACATCACAACCAGACCTCTGAAAACTCTGAAAGACAAAGACAGAATCTTGAAAGCAGTGAGGAGAGTGCGCCTTACTATAGGGGAAAAATTAGAATAATAGTGAATTTTTCGTCCGAAGCCGTGGAGGCCTGGAGGAAGGGGAACAACACTTCTAAAGAGCTAAACGAAAATACCTGTCAACCCAGAATCCTCTATCCAGCACGTATTGGCTCCCTCGGGCTTCACAGTTGGCAGTTGTAGACCCACACAGCATATCCTCACGTTATAAGCATCCAAAGCAAAAACAGGATAAAGGCAATAATGTGCCTTTCTCTTCACATGCTTCTCACTTGTCAAGGAGGAAAAAATTTTTTTTCCTATAACTTTTCCCTTACCGAGATGTACCCATTAGCAAGAACTGTATCACTTGGCCGTGGTAGATAGAAGGAAATGGTAGAATGAATATCTGGCATTTTCAGTCTCAGTAAGTGGGAGACAGGCAAGGAAAAGGGGCAGTTAAGTGGAGAGTAGCATGTGGCCAGTCCTCATGTTCACCGAGAACGTTAGATTTAGGTTAATGTTATCTGTGAATTAGATTATGCATGGTGACTGACAGGATTGAAATAGGACATTCATGACACCTCTAACAGTCATATGTAACCACTTAGTATGCTTAATATTTTTTGTAATCCTGGCTTTATCATGAAAGGAATTTTTAAAAATATTAAATTGGGATCCTCAGAAATGGGCTAGCCCTTTGTGGGGCAGAGGTTCTGCAGATAGCCCCATGTTTGCCATTCCTAACCACGCCTCTGTCTCTGTGGTTAGAGAGCAGGTCCAAATATGGAGAGCTCGTTCCGTGCCATATTGTTCTAGGGGCCGGTGAGTCAGTGGTGTCCCCTCCTTCCAAGGAAAACATCCAGAAGAACTACATGTTGTAAACCAGTAATGACAGATGTCAGGGGTGTTAGGAGAAGGAACACGTAAGGTGCTGTGGGAATGTATACTAAGGAGATTTGTTTAACCCACTCTTGTGGTCAGGAAAGCCCTGTGTGAAGAAGTGATTCTGGCCATTTTTGGTTTGTCTAGTTTTGTTTTTGTTGTAGAACAGTTTTGTTGTTTCCTGTAATTTGATGAATATCTTAGTGGGAAATTAGAGGAAGCAACCACCAGAAACTAGCAATTTTAAATCAGAATTCTCTACTTGGAAAAGTGTAATAACACAGTATGCTGTCAACTTTTGATCTTTACCAACATGATTATTAAAAATGGTATCTTTGGGGGCCAGCCCGGTGGCACAGCGGTTAAGTTCACACATTCCGCTTTGGCAGCCCAGGGTTTGCTGGTTCAGATCCCGGCTGCAGACCTATGCACCGCTTGGCAAGCCATGCTGTGGTAGGCGTCCCACATATAAAGTAGAGGAAGGTGGGCATGGATGTTAGCTCAGGGCCAGTCTTCCTCAGCAAAAAGAGGAGGAGTGGCAGCAGATGTTAGCTCAGGTCTAATCTTCCTCAAAACAAAAAAAGATATTCATGTAGTTTTACTTTGAATTTCTCTCATAAATGAGGTTGACCATCTTTTTACGTTTGAATTGTTTGTATTTTCTGTGAAAAAGTGAGTTTTTAAAAAAAATCTTATTTTTTGTAAGTACTCTTTAATATTAGAGAAATTAGTTCTTAGTCTATAGTAAGAATTATGAATATGTTTCCCTAGTTTGTTCGTAGTCTTCACTTCTTATATTGATTTTTTTCAAGCATTTATTTTTATTTTTTATGTAATCAAATGTATCAATCTTTTCTTATGGCTTCTAGGTTTTGTGTTGTATTCTGAAAAGACCTACTCTGCTCGAAAATTATATATATTTAAATTTGTCTTTGTTTTCATTTAGTACATACATGTTTTTGTTTTTGTGTTTTTGCGTTTTAGTGTTTGATAGAAGTGGAATTTATTCTGGTCATGTGCATCTCATGGCTACCCATTTGTCCCAACAGTATTGGCTCTATTCATGCTGAATTGAAATCCCACATTTATTGTATACTGAATTCCTATATGCATTTGAGTCCATGTGGGGGCTTTCTGTTCCATTCATCTGTTTATTCATGAGCCAAGACAACTATTTTAATAATTGGGTGTTTATAATATTTCAAAAATAATGTGCTTTAATATTTGGCATCACTAGTCCTACTTCATTATTCTTCTCTTTCAGAATTTTCCTACCGCTTTATGCAAGTTTATTTGTCCACAAATGAACTTTGGAGTCTGTCTAATTAAAAAATAAAAGTATTTTTATTGAGATGACACTAAATGTGTAAGATTAACTTAGGGAGCATTGACATTTTATTTTATTTTATTTTTTTTTCCAATTTAGACAAACACTTTATTGAGGTATAATTGATATTTAAAAAACTGTACATATTTAATGTATACAACTTGATGAGTTTGAGAATAAGTACACGCCAGTAAAATCATCACCATAATCAAGCATTGACATTTTAATGATGACTTTTCTATATGGGAATATAGGCCCTTCCACTTGTTCAGATTTGATTAGTGTCCCTCAGAAATATTAAAATGTTTCTTTTTTGGTAGATCTTGCTTAATTCTTATATTTATTCCTAGGAATTTTATCTATTTAGGTGGCTTTATAAATAAAACTTTTCCTCAATTATAATCTTTACATAGCGATTGCATGTATATTGGAAAGCTCCTGATTTCTGTATGTCAGTTTTTATACACTACCACTTCTTGTTTATAGTAGTTTTTCATTTGGTTTTCTTGAAGGAATATAGTCATATAATCTGCAAATAGTGATACATTTGCCTTCTTTTCAATTTTTATATCACTAATTTATTTCTCTTTTATAATTGTGTGGCTAGGACAGTGCTTCCCAATTATTTCACATCAAGGCACGTCCTGAAAATTATATTTTGAGTGTGCACTGTCATAAAGGGGAAATGTTTTGTGAGGCTGGGGGGACCAGCCCAGGGTCTAACTACATCAGGCCCCACCTGACTGACCTAAGATGGATTGAGAAGAAGCCCTATGCCTCTCTAAAACGATGGGTTTTTTAAAAATATTGATCACGAACTTACTTATTTTCTTCCTTACTTTAGCAGGAATACTTCCATAGTGTTTTCTCATTAAATTATGCTGGTTTAGGGATTGAAGTAGATACACACACACACACACGCATGCATATTTTCATTTACTAAAGAAGTATCCAGGTTCGCCTATTTTTGTCGAGAGATTTTAGTCAGAAATGGATATTGCGTTAATAAACGTTTCTTAAGCATTGCTGCTGTACGCCGGGCTTTGGGACTGAAACCATGAATAAGATGAGAGACACTACAGGAGAGAATACAAGTCCAAGTAGACCTGAGTTCAGACCCTATCTATGCTACATTTACTAACTCCGTGATCTCAGGCAAGTCATTTAATTATTTTAAGCCTTAGTTTACTTATTTGTAAATTGGAGCTAATGATAACTTTTAGGGTTGTTATTGCTCTAAGACATGATTCCACACATGTGCAGTCCAGTAGGGTGAGAGAGACATATCAATGAGTAATTGCAAAAACTGAGCTGGTCTATTAAAGATGGCAGAGTGAGGAGTGGTGATGGGCAGGAGTGATGCTCTGCCTGAAGAGGGACTCGGGAAAGCTCCACAAAGGAGGTGCTGTTTAAACGGGGCCTTGAAGGAGGACTAGGGGAGACACAGCACATGTGAAACTGCTGGATGCATTTAGGAACATACAGTTTGAGTATAGCTTTGACAAAACGTTCGGGAGGTACATCACAGACAAATTAAGTAAGTATGAGTGCCGCAGAGGAGAGTCCTACTCATGCTGTAGGTGGCATTAAGGAACGAGCTAAAGAAAGCATAACAACCGGAACCATATTGATACACTTAAAATTAATTAAGGTCTGAAAAGATTTTTAAATGTGATTGCACTGTTAATGATAAAGAAGAATTTGAATTAGCATTTTAGTGTTTCAGGGTTTTTTGAGTGTACAATTCTGAATTTGCATTAGTGTTTACATTTCATAACTAAATTTTATTTTTATGAAAATTATATTAAGATGAATAGCCAACCTGAAATAGAATTTGTGTACAAAATGTTTAAACTATATTTATTCACTGTTTTTTTCTTCTGTTCTAGTTACTCTTTCTGGAAATGGAGAAAACGGTAAGGCAATCTTAGTCTCAATTTAAGTAGACTACTTATGGTATCTTAATTGCAACCCACATGCTTTTTATTTAGTGATGACTACATGTGTTTTTGTTTTCAGAAAGAAAATATATATTTTTAAAGTTTTACTTAGGCTTAAAAGAAGATGTAGCATTGGGTTTATTCCTTTACATTCAATATATTCTCATTTGCTTTATTTATATAAATTGAAGTAGTTGTTATTTTGTAAGGCACCCAGTGCCCAAACTTCTTTGATATATATATGGACGTATTTCTGCCTTGTGTGTTCTTCAGAACTCTTTATTGTAGTAGTTCAAACGTTTTTAATATTGGTTCTAGCTAGGGTTGAGGAGGGGACTTTGTTTCATCATGTCTAAATTTTGTTGATGGTTCTGTTGTTTATGCATTTGTTAAAAATAGTACTTTACTATCACAGACATTTAATTAAATAACCAGACTGTAAATTTGTAAATTGTATTACTAGTTCATTTTGAAAGGGAATTAAAGTTTTTATAATGCCTAGACAAAGAGACAGTGCCTAGAGGGAAAAATCATTGCTCAAAATTTCACTAAGATCAAAGAAAATTTTAAGTCTATTGAGATCAAATTTCAAAAATTTGATTTGAGATGCAAAAATCTAGAGAATTTCTACAACAGTTGAACCATTAGAAATTAATGATAAATATTCTTATTTTTGCAAATAATTATTAGACATTAAGTGTGTATATCTCAAGTTACCTTTGAGTCTTAATGTCAGCAACAGAATAAACACAAGCTCATCTTAGTAGGCTTATTTTTCTTCCTTTCAATCAGAACTGTTTCTGGTATGTTGAAAGCGGGATACAGAAAGCGGAGTTTCTGAAGTTCTTATAGAACTTGTACCTGATTTCTAGGTTCAGTTTTTTTCTTTCAGTTTTGATTTAATTTGCTTAGTTAACTAAGCTTTTACTCTCTCTATTACTTCTAATCAGTTGTTTATAGCATATATATGTGACCAAAAGTTTGCTTAATAGTAGTCACATTAATTTGGACTTATGTAAAGGTAATATATTCTATTATTCTTTACATTATAATTTGGTAATTACCATCTGTCAAGTACTTATATTCCAGGCATTATAATGAGAGATTCATTTTATCCGTTTTTTTAAAACTGAGGATTATTTTTTTTTTAAAGATTTTTTTTATTTTTCTCCCCAAAGCCCCCCAGTACATAGTTGTGCATTTTTAGTTGTGGGTGTTTCTAGTTGTGCTATGTGGGATGCCGCCTCAGCATGGCCTGATGAGTGGCGCCATGTCTGCTCCCAGGATTCGAACCGGCGAAACCCCAGGCCACTGAAGCAGAGTGTACAAACTTAACCACTCGGCCCCGGGGCCAACCACCAGGATTAAGATTTTTTAACACAAAAGCCATTTTGTTTTTGTTCTTGTGGAGAGCAGAAATATCCTAAAAATATATTAAATGTTTTAAAAAATATTTTGAGTATATTTTACATCCTAGCCTTAGTCGTCAGTAACTAAATGATTAAGAAGTTTAAAGTACTTCAAGGTTACCATTTATTTCAAAGCTATCCAATACTATATAGATGAGGATTGACAAACTTGACTGAATATGGGGGCCACGCAAAAAGATAAGTAGTGTGCTAGGAGAAGGTAACATTGCAGACTTGGTAAATGGCCTCAGTGTTAGTGTAACAGTAGGAGACTGAGCTCCATATGCTCTTCCAAAGAAACATGAAGGAATGGTACTGAATCGTTGTGTAGACCAGGGAGGGGGCTGAGGTAATAGAGAATGCAGATTTTGAGGAACTAGAATTTTCAGTGAGGATGACAGTCAATTTTAGTAGAAGTGAAAAGAAAGCAAATTTGAAAAGAGGAGGAACTTATAGTTAAGATTTTATCTTGGTGTCAGATGTTGGCTCTGAAGTAGGATGTGACCACTAAGATGATGGTTAAAGAAGTGGAAGAAAATATAATTTTGGGTATGACAGTGAAAAAAAAAGAACCTTGGATTCTTATTAAGCAGATGTGAGTTGAATCCTGGCTTTATCATTTGGTAACTAGTGACGTTGGGCAAGGTGTTAAATTCTGTGAGCCTTAGTTTTTATATTTGTAAACTGAATGAGTCCCATATAGGACTATTGTGAGGGTTTTAGGTCAACATCATATGCCTGCTAGCAGCTTTCAGTAAGTGGAAGTGGTGATTTGAGTAGCCATAGTCAATTATGGTTACTAGGAAGTCCCAGAGTTTTAGATTGCATTCATTAGACATGTAGATGGAGTTATTTCCTAGGAATTTCACAGCTAAGGGGGAGAAGAAACTATAAGCAACACATTTTACACTGGCTGCTGAGATGGCATAGAAGCAAGGAGACCAGTTGGCTTTTGCGGTAATTCAAATGAGATAAGCAACAATTTATGAACTGTTGCACTGGCAATGAAAATAATGAGAAGGCATTTACTTTGAAAGAGACTTCAGGAGCTAGAATTGGAAGTACTTTGTGCTGATTAGTTGTGTGATGTGAGGAGTCATTGAGCCTGGCGTTCTGCATCGGTCAGCTGTCACTGGGGATTCTGTTCTCTTAGACTAGGCATGGACCAGTATAATTGCAAAAGAAAAGGTTGGGTCCAACGAGTTCTGAAATTTTTATTGTTATTTTATTTAAAAAGAAAATTTTTTACAACCACAAATATAAGGAAAAATAACCTCAGACCAAAGGAAGGACAGTACCTCGAATTGCATACACGTTAGCTTTATAGAAACTGCACTATGTTATTCTTAATGTTTCTCGTTTCACTGCAGACCAGTGAAAACTTTGATCAGTCCTTAAGCCTGGGAAACACTGAAACAGGGAATGCACAAAAAGAACCAAATTTTGAGAAGAAGAAATTATGATGCCTGAACAGTAATAGTAATAGTAGCCAGTATTTATTGAAGATTGATTATGTGCCGGGTACTGTTCTAAGTGTTCTGCATGTATTAGCTCATCAATATTAAGCCACTAACTCTAATGAAACAAATTAAGTGCTTTAATTGCAGTGTGAAGAGGTAATGAATTCTGAAAGTAATGGAGAAGGCTTTTGTGGAAGACGTAAGATTTGATCTGAACTTTTAAAAATGAGTAAAATTTCAGACTTTCATGCTTGTGTGTACTTTGTTTTCTTCAGCGGGTTTGTGGGGCTCCATTCCAAACTGAAAAAGAGTTGAAGCGCCTGTTAGATAGTTCTTGCTTCTTATGGAAATGAGTCCCACGTCTTCCAAATTGAGAAACAACAGAACACAACAAAAAGCTTGAAGTTGTATCAATGGGTCAATATTTGAAGATAAAGATGTTGGAATGTTACATTAATCCACTTGGGAAACTTTACGGCAGAAATTCAAAGTGGCTAAAAACTTTTCATTACCCTGTGTTGAAAAGGAGAATGAAATTTAGCATAAATTTTCTGAACAATCCAGGAATTGTTTTTCAAATGTACTCATTTTTCACAGTGATGGGAACTTGCCTTATTTACTTTCAGTCTATAGTTCCTTGGAATTTAATGTTCATAGTGATGGAATCTGTCTTAAATAATTTTTAAGTCATTTAAAATCTAACATTTAGGAAGAGCTTGAAATACAGTGAGTGAAGGAGATGGTTCAACTTAAAAATCTTCACTAACTTAATGAAATCAAATCTCATCTCAGACTACAGTCCTTGCTTATAAACCAGGCTAATAACCCTTAAATGCAGGAACAGAATGTTTCTTCGTATCTGTAATGTTACATCATGCAGATAAAGGAGTTTATATAGTTGATGGTTTCAGTACGTTTTAATTAAAGTTTTTATTCCATTAAGCCTCCCGACTCTAAATATTGTGTTTTAATGTAATGCTTTTTCCTGTTTTCACCTGGATTCAATGAAATGTTATTTGTTTTTATTTACCAGGAAAGGCCGTTGTTTACCTTGTGGGTTTCCATCTGTTCTTTGTTATGTTTGTATGGTCCTATTGGATGACAATTTTCACATCTCCCGCTTCCCCCTCCAAAGAGGTAAATTACCAAACGCTATAACGAATTACGGGATTATTTTCCCTGTGTTTACCTTTGTAAGAGCTTGATTACACAGTGCGCTTGTTCTGTTTCCGTTCATGAAGTTGCTTGGTAACTCTGCATTGTGACCGTGAGTCATCAGCCTATTCTCAGACACAGCCCACTGACAGAGCCCAGTGGACGACTGATGATAGTGCTAGAGTTTAGCTGTACTAATATTGTTCTGCCATGCTATATTTTCTTAAATTAAAGACATACTTTATATTATTGATGTAAAAAATCTTAAGGGACAGAATTGAGTTAGGAAAGTAGAGTTTATTTTTAGAAACCCTCTTAACATTTATATTTTCTCAAGCCTGAACAAATATGCTGCATCTAAAAGTGTTTTGATTGTGGGAAGCAAATTGTCTAGGCTATTGCTTGTTACACCTTAATATGGCTAGTGTTTCTTCGAACTGGAGGTTCCACTTGGAAAATAATGTGAGTGAATATTTATGTGGAGTAAGTTGTAAGACTAGTCTCTCTTGCCTTGACATAGCTGACTGAATTCCTCCTTCACTTAACATTTAGTATAGCTCGATGGCTAAGAGTATGTTCTCTAGAGTTAGGATTGTCTGAGTTCGATTTTCCACTCTAACGCATCACTCCATGTCTCTGAGCCTCAGTTTTGTCATCAGAAAATGGAGCTAACAATAGTGCCTATCTCTGTAAGATGTTTATGAGGCATAAGTGAAATTCATTCATGTAAAGCTTTTAACATAGTACCTGCCCCATGTTAGCACTCAAATATTAGATAATAATATAATTACTTCCCTTCACATTAAATTCATCAAAATTCATTAAAAATTATACGCTTCTTTACGGTGTAGCAGTTGAGTTTGTGTGCTCCGCTTTGGCAGCCTGGATTTTGCCAGTTCAGATCCCGGGTGTGGACCTGTGCACCACTCATCAAGACATGTTGTGGCAGGCGTCCCACATATAAAATAGAGGAAGATGGGCACAGATGTTAGTTCAGGGCCAATCTTCCCCAGCAAAAAGAGGAGGATTGGCAGCAGATGTTAGCTCAGGGCTAATCTTCCTCACACAGACACACAAATTATAGGGCATATGTTTAAAAATAATATCAACTTCCATTTAACTTTTTTATAGAAGAACATACATGCAGAAAAGTATACATATCATAAGTGTACACTTGATGAATTTTCACAAACCAAACACACAGGAGTAACCGCAACCCAGTTCCAGAATCAGAACATTACCAGCATCCAGTAAGCCTCCTCCTGCCCCCTTCCAATCACCCACTTCATGCAAAACCATTCTCTTGCCTTCTAGTAGCATCGACTGGTTTTGCCTGGTTTTGTACTTCACGTGAATAGAGTCATACGGTATGTATGCTTGTGTGTCTGGCTTCATTCATTAACAATCTATTTGTGAGGTTTGTCTGTGTTGTTGCATACAGTTTTGGATCATTCATTCTCATTATTGTTTAGTATCCAGGTGTGGTATATAACAGTTTATTTACCTGGTCTGCGGTTGATAGGCAGAGGCATTTGGGTAGCTTCCAGTTTGACTGTTACCGATCGGGGTGCCGTGCAAATTTTAGTGCGTGTACATACAAACATGCATACATTCATACGTCCCTGTATAGACATAGCTCTTGTGGGTGGATGGCTGGGAGTAGAACTGCTGGGTCATATGTTGTGTGTACGTTCAGCCTTCGTAGATAATGCCAAACAGTCTTTTGCTCCTTTTTTTTTTTTTTCTGTTGGGCACTTTTGTTTTAAAGGATAATGTAAACCATTAATCAAACTTAGTGTTTCTTGAAATATATTCTTCAGAAATTTGGTAATAATTAGTCAGCTCTTAAAGTTAGGTTACACACTCCCATCCATATCTTAATCTCTAAGTTGAAAATGACCTAATTTTATTTCATCAGTTACTAGTAGTGATGGCTGTTGAAAACGCAGCATATGTGAAAGTAAATAGTTCTCATTATAGGAAATGAAAAATAGGAGAAGGGAAACAATTGGTAATACTTTTGAGAAGCAGTGTGGTGTAGAGGTTAAGAACTCAGGCTCTGGCTTCAGACTGCCCAGGTTCAACTCACACCTCTGCCACTTCCTAGCTGTGTGACGTTGGAGACTTTCCCTAGCTGTCTGCACCTCAGGTCTCTCCTCTGAGGATGAGATGATAGGGGTACACACCTTATGGGATTGTTGTAAGTACTGAATAAATTAATAATGTATATGATTGATAATATTGATAGCAATAATAAGCAGTTAATAATATATGTTAAAGTGCTTAGAAGAATGCCTAGCACATAGTAAGTGCCATCTAAATGTAATTTTTTCTTTTTTGGTGGTTTTGGCACATTGCATCCATTTAGCATTCAGCCAGGGCTTCAGCCTTTGTGTCTGCTCCATCCTTCATGCTCCCATGTTCCTGTAAGTTCAGCTGACTGCCCCAGCCTGTATCTGGTGGCCCAGCTATGGCACATTCTATCTTCCCTGTCATAGATCTTACCATCTAGCTTCATAATTGCCTGTTTACTTGTATGCGTCACCGTATTAACTTGTCACTTTTTTCAGGGTAGAGATCATTGCTATCGTGTTCTCCACTGTATCCCTCTCCGCACTATCTAGCACATAGTGGGTGTTCAATAACTACTGAATGAATGAATGATTAAATCATCAAGGGCCAGCTAAGCTAAGCTGCTGTGACAACCAAGAACAGGAATTGAAGGTTCTCTTTCTAAATAAGCATACAGTGTGCTGACTGAGATAGCTCTTTCTGAGTCATTAGAAAGCAGCGAGGTGGCTTTAACTAGATGAAAAGGACTCTGTAAGCTCAGAGGTTAGAGCAGCACTTGGAAACCAGACCTTGGCGAGGTGAGTGAGTCTAAAAAGCAAAACTATACATTTTTAGGGAAGTTAAGTTATAAATACGGGTAGTATTTTTTTCATTCTTTCAGTCAGCGAGCACTTACTGAGCCCCTGCTGTTTGTCAGGTTGTTCTAGGCTCTGGAAATAAAAAAAAAACAAAACAGGCATAGTTCTTACATTTGAAAGGGGGAGACAGAGGATAAGCAAGTAAATAAACAAAATAAGTATACACTGTGATAAATTCAGATAACTTTAGAAATAGAACGTGATGATGCGGTTGAGCATAGCAGAGTAAAAGCTGTTAGGGAAAAAGCTCCTTGAGAGAGTGTGGTCAAAGAAAGCTTCTCTAGAAAGTGGCACTTAAGCTGAGACCTCTGTAATTCTCTCTTTCGCTAAATATAAGCTTTTTAGAGGAAGAATCTTTGTTGTTAATTGCTGTTTCCCCATTGCCTAGAATCAGACCTGGCATATAATAGGCAGGTTGCTAAGTAATTGAATGAATGGGTGGGGAGGAAGAGGCAGCCTGCGAAGAGCTGGTAGGCATCTTCCATCACTAAGTGTCGTCTCTCTAAAAAGAAAACATGGTCCCATCACTTCTCTGGTAATCCTACAGAGGTTGCCAGTCAGCTACAAGATAAAGGTCATAAAGGTACACAAGACCCTGTGTGAAGTAAGATCTAACTAACTTCGTCTCCACTGCTGCTTCCTGGAGCTCTGTGCTCAGTAATGCATTGCCCTGAGTAGACCATACTGTTTTCACATCTTTCCATATGCCCTTCCGTTTACCAAGATTCTCTTTCCTTCTTTGTCTTCCTGGAAGATTCCTGTTTGTCTTTCAAAAGCCAGCTTAGGTACCACTTCTTCCAGGACACTTTCATTGGCTACCACCTCATCCCCGAGGGAGCTTTTATCATACCTTGTGATGTATTGTCACTGTTGTACTTATTATGCTGATTTGTAATTCTTTATTTACATAGCTCACATTCCTGCTAGACTGTAGGAATGTACTTTTGAAAGGAAGAGCTATATTTTTATTCATTTTTGGATCCTTTTAAATATTTAATTTAAATTGAATCATCTGAACACTGCATTTAAGATAATGGCATTTTATAGTTTGAATTCTGTTTGGTAGTTTTTTAATGAAAAATCAACTTCTAGTAGTAATTTCAAAAATCTAATCCATTTTAAATTTTGTTCCATTCCTCATCTAAAATTCTGGTATCTCTTGAGATTTTCATTTGGTTTAAGTTTTTCATAATTTATAACGTTAGTTCTTAAGGAAAAGTAATGCTGTTGAGGACTGGGATACTACTGCAGGCTAGAAAAGACAGCCCAGGGAAATCTGGTCAGATTTTACAAGGAAAATGTAAACTTTGTTAGAACATCTTCTATCCAAGTATGTACGTAACATCTTTATCCTCCACTATGAATGTTTCAGAGATGCATCCTGTCAGGGAAGAACTTTCTGACAAGTTACAGTTTTCTTAAAAGAGAATGGGCCGTCTTGCAAAGTAGGAAAGTATTTCTATACCTGCAAGTATTCGAGAGGGGTTGGATCTCAGAAATGTCGGCAGATTCCTGCTTGCCTGGAGGGTTAGATAAGTGGCCCCTGAAGACTCGACTTAAGGTTGTGTGAAGCTTTTCTGACTTCTTTCTGACCCTTCATTTGTCCTTGTTACTTGTCTCTTACAAGTAATTTGGGGATTTCTTGTGCCATCAAGATTTGATTGTGGGAGCCAGGCAAGGTAATGTAAATAGATTCTTCTACTTCCTAAACCATGGTGTTTTGGTCGAGTTAGAGTAACAGTCCGTAAAAGGCACGCACAGCTGTTTTCCATTAGCGCTGTTGGAGGAGATGCACTAGAGTGCAGCTCCAAAGACTTGATTTCACTGTCGGCCCTGCCAGTCATTATGCAGTCAGAAAAATTCCCTAATTCTCTTGGGATCACAGTTTCATCAACCGCAGCTCTTTCCACTATGCCAGACATTGCTTTGTTTATAAAGAATAGGCTACATCAGTAACCTAAATACTGTTATTGATGATGAGGAATCAAGAGTGTGGGAAGTTTTGGTATTTGAGTTTAGCAGATAGACCAAAATACTTAAATACGAAAAGGTAAAATTCCAGTCGTGATTCCTTAGGCCTTTTCAAGCAAAGCCCTATATGTAAATAAAAATTAAGGAACAGCATTGTTACAATATAAAACATGATCAAGAGCAAATCTCAAGCCATTTTTGGTTTTAAAAAGATTCTGTGAAATAAAGACTGACAGAAATGTAAAGCTCCTGGTTATATGAAACACAGGCATGAAGCTGAGGGTCCTTGAGATGCTGGGATGACGTGAAAACAAGAGCAACTTCACAAATCCTTTGTAGGGAAAATGTGATTTAAAGAAATGAACTAGAGGCTGGCCACCCCATGGGAATAAAAACTTAAGAAATGGAAACTAGGAACAATTCTGTAACGGAGTCTCTCCGTGAGAATAGGAGGCTCTGCCTGCCTTGACGGTCCTTAGTAATTCTGGAGGAAGTACTCCTATGCGTTAGCTTTGTAAAAGCTAAGGCAAAGGCGTAAAAGACTGACTTGTTGACCTCATTGAGACATTTGGCCAGAAAATTTTAGGGCCCCATGCCTGTAATGTAGCCTGTCACACAAAGCAAGTGAATCTTTAGACATCCTTCCAAAAATTAAAAATCTCTTGACACTTTCAAACACCAAAATTTTTACTAATAGAAAATATACATTAAACCCTTTTTGGAGAAGGAATTTAATTTTCTCTGTAAAAAACAAAGACGCGAAAATATTTAGTTCATGTTCTTTGCCATGAGTGGTATGGAGGGCACATATTTTCTAATCTGTCAAAGGTGTGTAGTTTTGTGAAAATGTACTTGATTTAGCTTCTTAAAGAAATTTAAAGACAAGTTTTGTCTTCATAGAAGAAATATTTTTGTGTTTTTCTGTTCTGGACAAAACTTTTATTTTTCTGAGTGTGATAGTTAATAATTATGGGACTTAAAAGAATTAATAGTTATTTCTCCTTTTATAGTTCTACTTGTCCAGTTCTGACAAGGAACGTTATGAAAAGGAATTCAACCAAGAAAGACAACAAGAAATTTTGAGAAGAACGGCAAGGGACTTACCTATCTACACCGTGTCAGCTGCAAGGAGTAAGAAAAGCAAATCTTAAGCTTCTCTTTCCAAAGAATTTTTGAAATATGGTCATTTCTGCCAAGATGCATTTGCATGATTTGACTATTAAGTGGATATTCACAATATCCACTTAATAGTCATTTACAGGACTATTTGACTATCCACAAATAGTCAAATAGCATCTACAGGAACAAGATTTTCCTGTGCTCTGTGTCTTCTGTGGTATTTCAGATACAGATATGTACATATATTGACATGGATTTTTTAAGGGACTCACTTTAATATGAGTCTCTTTTCTCTGCATATTCTTTTGTTTTCCAACTCAGTCTTCATGGCTAAAAATTTCAATTGTTCTTTGTAAAATCATCATTTGGAAATTCTGGTTTGAATTTGAATAGTGTTTGTCATTACTGAGTAATTTTTAAAAAATCAAGAGTGTGCTAACTTGCAATGGGGAGAAGTAAAGACACACAGGGGAAGAAACTTGTTCAAGGTTGTAAGGCTGATCTTGAGAGAACCAGAGTTTGAGCTCTGCTTTGTCTGGTCTTTGCACTGTCCCACTGCCCCGCTGAGACACGCACCTGCGGTGGCAGCTTCCTCTTCTCGAGAGGAGAGCCTTGTGATAGGGATGACTCTGTGAGTGGCCAGGCTGCTCATTTAAATACAGGAAGTTGTTTTAAATGATGTGTTATATACCTCATTAATTAATTCAAATACAGATAATAGCAGTAGCTGACAATTACTCTGTTCTAAGTGCTTGACCCATATGAGCTCATTTAAACTTCACAGCAGCCGTACAAGGTAGATGCTGCCGTCTCCATAGTAGCCATGAGGAAGCTGAGACAAACAGAGGGTAGGAGGTTGCTCAGGGTCACACAGACAGGATGTGAAACAACAGGAATTTAAATCAGGTGCTCTGGCTCCAGAACCCACTGTGCTGTTCAGCTCCAAGGGGACATAAAGGGAGCTTCACCCTTGTATAGTTATGTACAGGTTGTGACTTACGAAAATGTAAAACTTATACAAGATTTTAGGAGAGGATATTTGACTGACAAATTTTTCATGCATTTAATACTACCCTTTTTGCATAACTATTATATTACTGTATAGAATGAAAACATGGATTTCAGATCAAACGCCAGCTTTTCCATTACTAGTGAGAGTCACTTAAACTTTCTAAGCCCTAGTTTCCTCATTTTAAAATGAGGATAATATTATCCATGTCTCTGGGTTAGTGGAAGTATTAAATGAGATATGTAAATGAGATACGCACTTAGTATAGATCTTGGTATATAGTAAATGAAAGCTAATTTAAAATAACCCTTTTTTTGTATTTAATTATGAAATGTCTGGTTTAAATAATTGTTGGTGTTCTGTAGATTAGACATTTTTAACCCAAAGTCCAAGATTTCAGAGAATTTATGAGCTCTGAGATTATATCCAAAATTTTGGGTAGTTTTTGACGTAGTCTGTTCATAGCAGGACCATCTGATTTTCAGAGCAGTACACGTGCCCCAAAGACTTAAGGGCCACTGATGTAAAATCTTTACCCTTAAAGCTTCACTACTTTTCATTAATTATAATGGCTTTCCTCTAATCTGAATAGCACCCTTCCTCTATTGACTGTTGCCCCAGGGTTATGCTAAGGACTTGACTGGCGATTATTTACGCTCAGAACAACTCTGAGACAGGGTGCTGCACTTGTCCCCATTTTAGAGGTGAAGAAATGAGGTACAGTGAGGTCCCCAGAGTCCCCAAGTGGCGGGCTCTGGGATTCATACTTTATCTTCTGACTACAAGCAGAGTCCCTGCTCTTGAACGTCATTTTGTACTGCATTTCTACTGCTTAGAATTCCAAACTTGGGGTTTTTTTCTTTTTTTTTTTCCTTATTGTAGAAGGAATACCTATTCATCCTTTAAAAAACAAAATTACAGAAATGTGTCATAGAAAGTAGACCTTTCATAGACCAGAGGTCAGTGAAAGTCATGCAGCTGCCTTCACAGGGGGCAGGGGGCTGGGCAACAGGGACGGCAGACTTCTCACTGAATCCTTTTTGTGCTTCTTTGAACCATGTGGACGTACTGTTATCTATTCAGGACACAAAATGAGTCTTTCTAAACCTTCCCTCCATAATCTGGATCCGTCCAAGGTCCCTCTCTAGCTTCATCCCACAATGTTTCCTTGTGTCAACTCTGTGCTAAAACATTCTGTCCAGCCCCACCTTTTTTTTCCTTTATGTCTTTTTCTCTGCCTAGAATTGTTACTTTCTCCTCTCTAAATCCAGTTTAAAGTTTTAATTCACTGTCCACCCCTTTTCAACCCATTTCTATTCACTTTAATAAGAAGTGATTTTTAAAGTTTTCTCTGAACTTCTCAAATTCTTACCTTGTGGATCACAAATCACTGCCTTCTAGTTACTTGTTTTCATGTCACCTCCTTGACTTTCAGCCTCTGGCAGTCAGGAATTTCTCCCATGGTCCCCAACGCAGGGTCTCACTAAATCATCGCTCAGTAGGTATTTGTTGAATGAATCTATCCCTGCGTGTTCTCCAGAATAGCTGTTTATACACTTTTTATCCCCCTAGTTTTCTCTCCTTTACTAATTTTTTCCATCATAGAGTCTGACTTTATATTTTATCAGAGATAGTATTATCATAATGATAATAACTGTTTTGAGAATCCGATGTGTTCCAGAAGATTTCTTTTTAGTCTGCACAATAGTCCTTTACGCTTGGTATTATTTGCATTTACAGGAGAAGAAATTGAGGCTCTTAGGAAGTAAGTTACTGATCAAAGGTCACCAGCTAGTAAGCCGGAGAACTGGTACCAAACCTGATGGCGGAGGCCCTGCTGCTTCCGGGAGCTTGTGCTGCCAGCCTTGGACTCTTCCTCCGTGCCTCTCTTTCCTCTTGGTGTCTGCATTCTCGTCCTTTCTTCTATTTGTATAGAGATCCTGACTTTTTCTTCTCTTCTTGCCCAGTTTGCTCCTAAAAACCTTGCTTCTCCACTTAAATTCACTCCAGTTTCTTCCCTCTGCTTTCAGGTATACTTCAAGCTGTATCTCCTCTTAAAAACAATAACAGAAATTTGGTTCTGATGCTGTTCTTCCTACCGTTCTACTTTCTCTTCCCTTTGACTGCAGATCCTCTTATAAGTCGTCTGTCCCCGGGGCCTCTTCCTTCCTGGCTAGTTCCAGGCAGCTGGCTTCCATTCTCCCTAACCAAGCTCAGCAGCTTTTTGTCACTCTGACTTAGAAAGCTTTCTTCTTTGCGATTTTCTAGTCTACTTCTGTGTTTGCATCCTTGAGTGGTAATTCTTCCTCCTGCATTTTTTGTGTCCTGTTTCTCATCCTCACAAGGGTGGCTTGCCCCATTCTTTCCATCCTGTTCCTTCAGCTGTTGTTTTAAACCATGGAATCCTGACACTACGATGTTGTGATCAGTAGTTTATTGTGTCTCAGATCATTTGTTTTCAGGAATGAGTTACCTTTTCCTGAGATGAATTAGAACTGATTCAAGGATATTGTCATGCTAGTACTCACTCGCATTTCAAACCCTTTCTCGCGTGTCAGGCGAAGGGGTGGAGTTGCAGCCGCACACAGGGATTACGTGTCTACCACACAGCCTGCAGTCGAGCTGCACTCAATCAGCTGGTGCATTGTTCCTGGTGTTTCAGAGGGAAGAAGTTGCAAACCTCTCTCCCAGAGCACCCAGGAGCCTTTATCCTTAATCGTCACTCATCTTGGCACGTGCCTTTCAATTCAGCATCTCCAGCTCTCCCTAGAGCTCCACTCTTGTATTTCCAGCTTCCAAAGGATGGCTGTACTTGAGTGACCTACTATCCAGACCTTTCAAACTCAAATAAAACTAGATGCATCAATTCAAAACCTAATACCGTGGGAGCAAGAGGCAAGTCTGTCTTGTTCACCTGTATCTTCTCAGCGTCCAGCAGTATTTGTCAATGGTAGAAACTCTAAATATTTGTTCAATGAAAGAATAAATGAAAGAAAAACACCCTACCCCACTCCCCGGGGGCCCCGTGAAGCTTATTTCTGTCATTGTCAGCAGCGTCCTTTTAGCCACCCTATACTAGAAACGGAAGTTTTCCTTGACTGCCACTTTTACTTCAGTTCTTCTATCTACTCAGTCATTAAGACGCTTGAAACGTCTTCTTGAAAGGTCTGTTTGGTTTAATCTCATCTCAGGGCAATGTCAGAATTTTGAGTGGAGAAAGTTTAGAGCAAAAGGAGAAGAAGATACTTGGCTTCTGATCCTCATCTTACCACTCGTTTATTCTCTAACCTTGGGCAAATTACTTTCTCGCTAGGTTTTGGAGTGTTTTTAATCTGTAAGATAGAGATCGGGCTAGGAGCTCTCTCAGGTCCTTTGTAGCTCTCCTTTTCCTACATTATGGTTTTACCTCCCTCGTGTCCAACCCAGGCAAGGTATCATAGAATGCCCTCAATAAAGTGTAGTGTATTCATTTAATAAGTGGATATTTGTATAAACTCCTTTCCTCTTAAAGAAATTTTTGCATAAATTATAAAAGTAGTAATATGCCCATGATTAAAACATTTTTTTAAGAACACCAAATGAGAAGTGAGCCTACCCTCACCCCTACACTGCTCCCCAGAGGTTACTCCCCTTCTTATATGTCCTTGCAGGAATTTTTTATACGTAACAGAGTATTGCAAAACTTATATACAATTAAGCAACATATTTAAACAATTAGAGTGGATAGATATTAGTACAAATTTGGTTACCTGGATATAGCGCCTTCTAGCCAGTGTATCACAGTGCTTCAGAATAACACTTTGTGTCTCTTATTTATGTTAATTCACATCTAGAAGGTGGATGCATTTTATTGGGATATGTAAAGAGAAAAAACTATTTTTTTTCCATTTAGACATGTGAAACATGCTACATATTCAAACTATGCTACAATTTGCTTTTTTTCATTTAATGTATTTGCAGTTTTCCAATTTAGGGCACATGTGTATTTTGTATGGAAAATTCTTAAGGTCTGCACAGTATTCCACTATATGAATATATCATAAAATGCTTAAACATTTTCATAATTCAAGTTATTCCTAGTGTTTCATTATTTAAAACAATTTTGTAGTAAACATATCTATAGCATAAATTTTCTAGAAATAAAAATCCTGGGTCAGAGAGCATACACATCTTAAATTTGTTATAAATACTGTCAAATTTCCTTCCAAAAAGACTATTTGAAGACAGTCTTCAAAACGACTTCCAAAAAGACACATGGCACAGTCCATCTACTTTGAGGGTATACTTAATTTAAATTCTTATTTGAACCTATTTTCTGTGCTGTTACCATGTTTGTTAGGACTTAGGATCACAAGAAACAGACAACTTCTTAAGCTTTTTAACTCCCCCTTCCCCTAAAAAAACTACCAAAAAACTGGGATGGTATAAGGGATTCGTGGGTATTTCCTGTAGCTTCAGGGCAGCTCTAGGAGAAAGAACCAGAGCCCAGAATTGGAAAGCCACAAGGGCTCTCTATCTGCTTCATTTTCGACACTGTCTGTCTGCGAATGATTTCTCATTTCTTATCCAATCCGCATGGCAAGATACAGCCGTCGCCTGGCACCCAGTTCCAGCGACATGCACACATAACTCACTGTCTCTCAGTCCCGATGTTTAACTCACAGGAGAGAGAATGTGAACTAGAAGGGAAGGCTGGACGCACACAGTGCAGACGTAAGAGCGATCTGAGACGCTGAGCGGCCAGAGGAAGAGAGAGTGGCTCTTAGAGCAGGCAGATAGCCCCAGAAGAAGTCCACTCCTCTTAGAGTAGGTCGCGTATTTACCAGTTAAATGCTCTAAATCTATACAGTTTCAGCTGTTGGTGACAGACCCACAGTGATTTGTCTTGTTGCCAAGACGCTGTGTGTTTGCTTTCGAGGCCGTCATAAAGGAGAAAGATTAGCATCTCATTGTAATTTTATTGTTCTGTATTCCTCCAAAGTGATGGTTTTAAGGAATTTATTGATTCGTGAAGTCTTGGGACATTTCCCTCATGAATCTCAAAGATATATTTTGTCACTTATTTAAATTTCAAAAACCAAAACCTAAAGTTCTCAACTTTGAGATTCTGAGGGAGCTCTTAGTCAGTGGACTTTTCCTCTGGACTTTCTTATCAGAGTACTTGAGCTGAGTTGCAAGAATAAGCCTTAGCTGATCTGACTCCCTGTGACTCTCTGACCTCTTCTCCTCCCTCCTTCTCACTCTGCTCCAGGCGACCCTTCACTGTTTCTTCAACAGACTGAGCACGCTCCCGCCTCAGGGTCTGTTCCCTGTGCTCAGCATCCTCCTTTTCCTGGATAGCTGCGTGGCTCGCTCATTCGCTGCTTTCACGTCCGGATTTCTCAGATGTCTCTGAAGTTATAGAACCCCTTTCCTGTTCCTGCTGTTTTCTCCTTGTCAGCACCTGTCACTAATATACTCTCTATTTTGTTAACTCATCTTGCTACTCCTGTCTTCTCCAATAGAACGTCAGCTCCACAAAGCCAGGGATTGATGCCTGGAGGGTATCTGGCACCTGGCAGGTGCCCAGGATGTCTTGAGTGAATGGACATATAAACTGAGCAACAATAGCATGTATTAGAATCGAATGGGGAGAAGTTCAGAGGTTTTTTTCAAAAACGTGTTGTCAATTTTGCTGTTCGTCTGGGATAGGGGTGGGAGATAAAAGGTCGTGTTTTTTGTATTTCTTAAATAAAGCTATTTTAGAATTTCAAAAACAAAATGCCGTAGGATGTCGTAAAGTTTATATACATTCATTTTGGTATTTTGCTGTAGACACGGCGGTATAGTAGGAAAAAGCACTTGCTTTAGGACTTAGTAAATCTGAGTTCTCTGCTAAACTAGGTGTTTGACCTTTGTAAGTCACTTATTTCCTTTGGGTCTACTTTTCATCTGAACATTGCTAGGCAAACTACATTTCTGAGGTCCCCTTCATTCTCTTGGCATTTTGATTTCAGAAGCTCCCCAATGCATTTTGGTATTATTTTAAAATTATTAGTGGTCAGTTTCCCAGAGTTGTTTACAAAGGAAATGAAAGCAAATTTTATAATCGAATTAACTAAACTTGTACATCCTTCAACAACTTCCTTTTAATTCTTAAATATAGCCATCAGATATTGTGAAAGATGTCAGTTGATTAAACCTGACCGTGCGCATCACTGCTCAGCATGTGACATGTAAGTGTTACTCGTTGGCTTTCATTTAACCCCAATGCTGGGAACTGGTGATGGGAGATGGAAGCGGAAGGGATATTTTATATGCTTTATACTTGGCGAAAACCCTTCTTCTTCTCCCATTTTTGCTACGTATGTAGGGCTAACATAAATATTTCTATAAGCTAGAATATACTTTGAAGTTATCTTTGATAGCAGTTCCTGTACCAGTTGATGGAACTTTCTCTACATATACTTCCTATGCTTATGCTTAATATAATATTGATGAGCAATTAAGTGATAAACCCCTTGAGAAAGATAACTTTATTTCCTGGATTAAAAAGACCATAATGACAATTTTCTTGTTTTTATTATTAATGCTGATATTAAAACCTAACAAACCACAAAAACAGTTTTCAATTCCCAGCTGTAACATTGTTCCCAGAAAAACGTGAAAAATATTTCCTGTGCACTTGTGAGAAGGTAATGTGTTAAAGGAAAGATCCCTGATTTGGGAGTCCTGCTTAGTCCTTGAACTTGAGCTGGACAAGCTGTTTAACGTGCTGGGTGTTAGTTTACTCATTTGTTATATTATTTGAGATGATCTGTGGTCTAACTTTATACAAATAGAGATTACACATACTGATGGGGAGGCAAATCGGAGTTTTCTTCTGATTATAAAGAGGAGAGTCGTGCTTATCCGTCGGATAAAATTTTACAACATATGTGGAAAAAATAACCATCTACAGACTCATCAGTGTTAATATTTTAACATACTTGCTTCTAAAGTTTTATTCTTATGACTTAGATGTGTTTAAAATAACACAGGGATTTCTGTATTCCCTTTTACCTCCGTAGCTAATTTGTAAACTGGACCCATCTAATGTACCAGGTGCTGTATGCAGTGTATGTGTATTTTAAAACGTCATTTGATGTGGTCCGAGGCTGCTGGCTGTGCTCAGCTGAATTCCCAGTGTAAAACATCGGTACCTGTTACCTATGAAAATATTTGTGGAAATACCAGAAATTTTCTCTAACCTAATGTTTACTGGGTTGGTTTTTCTAAGGTGTATTTATACAGGGAAAAATTTAAGCTAAAATAAAATTATCAGAAATTACGGGGAGAAAAAAGAAATTAGGGGAATTTTTCTACATGGATTTTCTTATACTTATTTGTTTCTTAGATGTGTTCTTAAGATGGATCATCACTGTCCTTGGTATGTATAAAAAATAGAGGAAATCACACATGGGGGTGGAGAGATGGGAAGGAGAAAATTTAGAGTAATTTACCTCAGCATTCCTAAATTTTGGTCAATTTAATTACTTATAGATATCAGGATTGATCCAGTTTTATATATATGCATGTATACCTATACATATGCATATATATTTTATATATGTTTATATTAAATGTTTCCTTTAAAAATATATTCTATTGTTAACCCAAATAATAATGTATTAAAAATTAATACTAAGCTTCCAGATTCCTTATAGAATTTATTAAAAAACACACATTCACAATTAAGACACTGCTCCCTACTTCCCAATGACCCATTTCCCAGTAATGATTAAGTTTTTTGATCTGTCTTATTTATTATTATTATTGTTACTATGGTAAAAAAAGAAAAACGTAAAATTTACCATCTTAACTATTTCTGAGTATACAGTGCCATAGTGTTAAGTATGTTCACGTTGTTGTGCAACCATCTCCAGAACTTTTTTATCTTGAAAAACTGAAACTTAGTACCCGTTAAACAACTACTACCCATTTCTCCCTCCCCCTAGCAACCACCATTCTAGTTTTTGTTTATGTGAGTTTATGATTTGTCTTACTTTTATGCTGTGACTTTCTTTATTCTTCTAGGGTGAATAACTGTGTGGGATTTTCTAATTATAAATTCTTCCTGCTGTTTTTATTGTATTCCCTATTATATTGCCTTTTCGTGGCTACAACAGTTTTACAGTGCTTTATAAAATTTTGGACGGTAAGTCTATTTTTCTATCTTAAAAGATGTATTTAAGACTTTTAAAGATGCTATAGTCATAAAGAATTATTTCATTCTTTATTACAAGTAGATATACTTATTTTAATTTTACTAGTTAGAATTTACGGTAGATCAGAGGACAGATGAGTTTGCAATTTACCTTCATATATATTTGTTTATTTGTGAATAAATGAATGTTAAGTGGGAAATAGTGAGCTCCTTTTAGTGATCCAGACTGTTTTCAGCCACACTCTAACAATAGACACATCAGTTTTGGGGAAGTAATTACTTGCTTTTGAGCTGATGAGCCTCAGGCAGTTTACAGTAGTAAAGCCTCAGCCCCAGCGAGCCACTGCTCTGTCTCCTGTCTCTGTAGATATTAATCCTTTTTCTGTCATGAGTTACAAATGTTTTTTTCCATGTATTTGATTTATATCTTATAACACTTAGGGGTTTTTTTGTTTTTAATCCAAGTGTTATATTTTTAAAGCAGTACTTTTATTTTACAATTTCTGATTTTCTGAGTTTTTTGTTTAAAACCAGTACTTTTTGTTTATGATTTCTGGCTTTAGCCTATTCACTATGAATTTATAAAAATACTCACCAAGGGACCGGCCCAGTGGTGCAGCGGTTAAGTTCTCACGTTCCACTTTGGCGGCCCAGGGTTCGCTGGTTTGGATCCCGGTGCAGACATGGCACCGCTTGGCATGCCATGCTGTGGTAGGCGTCCCACCTATAAAATAGAGGAAGATGGGCATGGATGTTAGCTCAGGGCCAGTCTTCCTCAGCAAAAAGTGGAGAATTGGCAGCAGATGTTAGTTCAGGGCTAATCTTCCTCAAAAAAAAAAAATATATATATATTCACCCAGGTTTTCTTCTGGCATTTTTATTTTTTGTTTTCACATTTAAATATTTGATTTTGAAGGGGAGATTATTATGATTAAAAAGTACTTTTTTATTTGCTCTTCCTCAAAACCCTGTGAAAGTGTTTTAAAATGTAAGTTTTACTATTATTCAGGTCTAGTGAAGCCAACAGATCAGGAGTTGATTACTATTGAAAAGATAGTTTGTTACTCACAGTTCCCAAGGGAAGGAGCATGTCACACAGGCAGGGCCACACAGGGAAGCACCAGGGTCATTCAGGAAGCAGAAGGAGCGAGGGCCTGAGCCTTTATTGTGGTTTCCAGGAGAAGGGCAAGGCCAGGCAGGGTAAGCAGATGTAGGATTAGCTAGTTTGAGTAATTTCAGTGGTCTCTGGGCACACAGGCTGTCCCTCGTTGTCTGTACCCACCTCTGGAGTGAGTCGGGCAGGGACATCTTACCTTCTGGAGTGTAAGAGGCAGATGGAAGAGGTGGTTTGGAGTATGGGCTCTGTATTGGTTAGTTTATATATGAGAGGCACTTTCCTTGCTGTTTCTTAAGAATCGGATATCCCTGGGAGAAGCGATCTCCCCAGTCAGCAAGGGCCCAGACGCCAGAGCATCAGGAATACAGAAAATAAGAAAATATAGTTAATACAGAAAGCTGTTATTATTCCAATTTTCCGAATTGGAAACTTAGGTTGGAGAAGTTAGGTAGCTTACCCAAGGTCACATAGTTAGTGTAGGAAGTTAGAATTTTAAGTTAGTTAGTATTTTGACTTGCTACTCATAGTTGGGAAGAACATAATTAAAGCCTCAAGTCATCAAGCACAATTGTTTTTCCAGGAAATATCTGATACATTTTAGAAGGATTTTCATTAAAACATCATTCGATTTTTAAAGTTTTGGTATTTAAAACCAGCAGATGCTAGCACTTACAGTGCCTCCATGCATTGTAGAAGAGAGCACCCCAGTTCTGTGCAGTCACAGCTTAACGAATTTTGGCCTCTGTTGTTCCCCTAGCTGGGCACCTTTGTTCAGTTTACAACCTCCTTAACCGTATTCAGTGGCCCTATTTAAATGAAGAAGATTCAGTGCCAGATAAATAAACTCCAAATTACAGAATTTCACATTTCTTTATCAGAAACTTCACTAATGTTTGCATGTAATGATGTATTAATTAAAGAATAAGTTTTTTTTTACCTTTTTTAGACTCATCATGAGTAAGGAAAGACTAGTAAGTTTAAATCTATCTTTTCCTGCATTTGTTCAGCAAATATTTATTTAGCACCTACCAAGTGCCAGGCAGTGTTGTAGGCATTTGGGATATATTGGTGAACAAAACAGACAAAGAGCTCTGTGTTTGTACAGCTTATTTTTGAGAAGGGGGAACTAAATAATAAACATAAGAAATACATAAATAATGTTGTATATTAGAAAGTGAATCCTATGAAAACAAAAGTAGAGCAGGGAATGGGGCTGGCCTGGTGGCACAGCAGTTAAGTTCACACATTCTGCTTTGGTGGCCTGGGGTTTGCTGGTTTGGATCCTGCTTGCCGACCTACATACCACTTGTCAAGCCTTGCTGTGGCTGGTATCCCACATATAAAGTAGAGGAAGATGGGCACAGATGTTAACTCAGGGCCGGTCTTCCTCAGCAGAAAGGAGGGTTGGCAGGAGATGTTAGCTCAGGGCTAATCTTCCTCAAAAAAATTAAAAATTAATAAATAAATAAAAAGTAGAGCAGGTAAGGAATTTGGCAAGTGTTTGTGGGTGGGTATGACAGGGGCAGGTTACAGTATTAAAGAGAGTGATCAGGGTAGACCTCAGTGGGAAGATAGGATTTGAGCAAAGACTTGAAGGGAGTCAGTGGATATCTGAGAGAAGAACACGTATGAACCCAACATAGGAGCACCTAAATACATAAAGCAAATATAACAAACTTAAAGGGAGAAATACACAGCAATACAGTAACAGTAGGGGACTTTAATACCCCACTTTCATCAATGGATAAATCATCCAGACAGAAAGTCAATAAAGAAACATTGGCCTTAAATGACACATTAGTCCAGATGGACTTTTAGACATATACAGAACACTTCATCCAAAAATAACAGAGTACTCTTTCATCTCAAGTGCACATGAAACATTCTCCAAGACAGATTATATGATAGGCCATAAAACAAGTCTTAATAAATTTAAGAAGACTGAAACCATATCAGGCATCTTTTCCAACCCCAGTGGTATGAAACTAGAAATCAATTACAAGAAGAAAACTAGAAAATTCACAAACGTGGAGATTAAACAACATGCTGCTGAACAACTATTGAGTTAAAGAAAAAATTTTAAAAATATCTTGAGACAATTGAAAATAGGCATACAACATACCAAAATTTATGGAATGTAGCAAAAGCAGTTCTAAAAGGGAAGTTCATAGTGATAAACACCTACATTAAGAAATAAAAAAGATCTTGAATAAGCTAACTTTAACCTTAAGAAACTAAAAAAGAAGAACAAACGAAGCCCAAAGTTAGTGGAAGGAGGGAAATACCAAAGATCAGAAGAGCAGAAATACATGAAAAAGAGACTAAAGAGACAATAGAAAAGATCAGTGAAACTAACAGCTGTTTTTTAGTAAAGATTAAAAAAATAGACAAACCTTTACCTGGACTCACTGAGAATAAGAAGAGGACTCAACATCAGAAATGAAAGAGGAGATATTACAACTGATACCACAGAAATATAAAGGATCATAAGAGACTACTATGATAATTATATGCCAAAAAATTGGACAACCTAAAAGAGGTGGGCAAATTCCTAGAAATATACAGCCTACCAAGACTGAATCATGAAGAAATAGAAAATCTGAACAGATTTCTAGTAAAGAGACTGAATCGGTAATCAAAAACCTCCCAACAAACAAAAGTCCAGTGCCAGGTGGCTTCACTGGTGAATTCTAGCAAACATTTAAGGAGGAACTAACGCCAGTCCTTCTCAAACTCTCCAAAAAATACAAGAAGAGGGAATACTTCCAAACTCATTTTATGAGGCCAGAACTACCCTGATACTGAAATCAGCCACGGTTGCTACAAGAAAAGAAAATTACAGGCCAGTATCCCTAATGAATTTAGATACAGAAATCCTCAACAAAATATTAGCGGAGTGAATTGAGCAGTACATTAAAAGAATCATAGGCTGTGATCAAGTGGGATTTATTCCAGGGATGCAGGGATGGTTCAGTATCTGCAAATCAATCGATGTGATATGCCACATTCACAAAATGAAGGATAAAAATATGATCATTTCAGTAGATGCAGAAAAAGCATTTAACAAAATTCAACATCCATTTATGATAAAAACTCTCAACATAGTGAGTATAGAGGGAATGTACCTCAACATAATAAAGGCCGTATATATGACCAGCCCATAGCTAACATCGTACTCAAAAGTGAAAAGCTGAAAGCTTGTCGAGGAGTAAGACAAACATGCCCACTCTTGCACTTTTCTTCCACCTAGTGTTGGAAGCCTGGCCAGAGTAATTGGGCAAAAAAAAGAAATAGAAGGCATCCAAGTAGGAAAGGAAGAAGTAAAACTGTCTCTCTTTGCAGATGACATTATATATGTAGAAAACCCTAAAGACTCCACCAAAAGACTTTGAGAACTAATCAGTGAATTCAGGAAAGTTCACTAAATACAAAATCAATATGGAAAAATCTGTTGTGTATTCTATACACTAATAACAAATGATCAGAAAGAGAAATTTAAAAAACAGCCCCATTTACAGTTTCATTATAAAGAATAAAATGCAGATGGTCCCCAACTTAGGATAGTTCAACTTAAGATTTTTTGACTTTATGATGGTGCAAGAGCAATTCGTCTTCAGTAGAACCTGTACTTTGAATTTTGAATTTTGATCTTTTCCCGGTCTGCTGCTCTGTGGATGATGCATGCTCGTGACGCTGGGCAGCAACAGCAACCTCGGCTGTGCAGACATGTGGGTGAACCACTGACACACTGACAACTGTTCTGTGACGCCATTCTGTTCGTCACTTTCAGTACGGTATTCAGTAAATCACTGAGATATTCAATACTTTCTAAAGTAGACTTTGTGTTAGATGATTTTGCCCAACTGCAGGCTAATGTAAGTGTTCTGAGTACATTTAAGGTGGGCTAGGCTAACTTGTGATGTTTGGTAGGTTAGGTGGATTAAATGCATTTTTGACTTATAATATTTTCAACTTATCATGGATTTATCAGAAATAGGACAATAGGATGTAGCCCCATTTAAGTTGAGGAAGATCGGTACCTAGGAATAATTTTAACCAAGGAGGTGAAAGACCTGTACGCTGAAAACGATAAGACATTGATGACAGCAATTGAAGAAGACACGACTAAATGGAAAAATAATCTCTGCTCATGGATTGGAAGAATTAATATTGTTAAAAAAATGTCCATACTACTGAAAGCTATCTACAGATTCGGTGCAGTTCCTATCAAAATTCCAATGGCATTTTTCAGAGAAATAGAACTGTCCTAAAATTTGTACGGAACCAGCAAAGACCCCAAATAATCAAAGAAATCTTGAGAAAGAAGAACAAAGCTGGAGGCATCATGCTCCCCGATTTCAAACTATATTACAGAGATATATTAATCAAAATATACGGTATTGGCATAAAAACAGACACATAGGTCAGTGGAACAGATCAGAGATCCCAGAAATAAACCCACACATACACAGTCAATTAATTTATGACAAAGTAGCCAAGAATATACATTGGGAAAAGGACAGTCTCTTAAATAAATGGTGTTGGGAAAACTGGACAGCCACATGCAAAAGAATGGAACTGGACCCCTGTTTTACACCACACACAAAAATTAATTCCAAATGGATTAAAGACTTGAATGTAAGGCCTGAAACCATAAATATACCAGAAGAAAACACAAGAGGTAACCTCCTTACATCACTCTTGGTGATGATTTACAAATCATATATCTGATAAGGGGTTAATATCCAAAACGTGTAAAGAACTCATATAATTCAATAGCAAAAATCCTGATTAAGAAATGGGCAGAGCGAGCCCCATGACTAAGTGGTTAAAGTTCCACTGGCTCCACTTCAGCGGCCCCAGGTTCATAGGTACGGATCCCGGGTACAGACCCACTCGGCTCATCAGCCATGCTGTGGAGATATCCCACATGCAAAGTAGGGGAAGATTGGCACAGATTAGCTCAGGGCTAATCTTCCTCACAAAAAAAAAAAGTGGGCAAAGGATCTGAAGAGAGATTTTCCAAAGAAGAGATACAGATGGCCAACAGGTATGTGGAGAAATGCTTGATGTTACTAATCATCAGGGAATTACAAATCAAAACTACAGTGAGAGAGCACCTCACGCCTGTTGGAATGGCTGTTATCAAAAAGACAAGATAACATGTTGGTGAGGATGTGGAGAAAAGGAAACGCTTATGCACTATTGGTGGGAATGTGAATTGGTGCAGTCACTGTGGAACAGTAGGGAGGATCCTCAAAACATTAAAAATAGAACTACCATAAGATTCAGTCATTCCAGGTCTAGATATTATCCAAAGGAAATTAAAATACTAACAAAAAGGTACATGTACCCTATGTTCATTGCAGCATTATTTATAATAGCCGAGATATGGAAACAGCCTAGGTTCTGTGCATGGATGAATGGATAAAGAAATTATGATATATACACATACATACATATTCATACAATGGAATATTATTTAGCCGTAAAAAAAAAAAAAGGGAAATCTTGCCATTTGTGACAATATGGATGGACCTTGAGGACATTATGCTAAGTGAAATAAGTCAGACAGAGAATAACCAATACCATATGATCTCACTTATATTTGGAATCTAAAAAAAAAAAAGGGTCTGGCCCCGTGGCCGAGTGGTTAGGTTCGCGTGCTCCACTGCAGGCAGCCCAGTGTTTCATTGGTTCGAATCCTGGGCGCGGACATGGCACTGCTCATGAAGCCACGCTGAGGCAGCGTCCCAAATGCCACAACTAGAAGGGCCCACAATGAAGAATATACAACTATGTACCGAGGGGCTTTGGGGAGAAAAAGGAAAAAATAAAATCTTTAAAAAAAAAATTAAACTCATAGATACAGAGAACAGGTTGGTAGCTGTCAGAGGCAGAGGGAGGGGGATGAGCAAAGTGGGTGAAAGTGGTCAAAATAAAATAAGTCCTGGAGATGTAATATACGGCACGGTGACTGTAGTTAATAAGTATATTTGAAAGTTGCTGAGAGTTAGATCTTAAAAGATCTCAACACAAGAAAAACTGTAACTGTGTGGTTATGGATGTTAACTAGACTTATTGGGTGATCATTTTGCAATATATACATATATTGAATCATTATGTTGTACACCTGAAACTAATATGTTGTATGTGAATTATATGTCAATTTTTAAAAAAAGAGTGATCAGGGTAGACTTCAGTAAGAAGGTGATATTTGAGCAGAGACTGAAAGGGAGTTAGTGGCTAGCTGAGAGAAGGACATTCCAATCAGAGGAAACATGTAAACTTTAGACTAAAGACCAAAAGTAGGAACATCCCAGCCCTGTTAGAGGAACAGTGAGGAGGCTGGTGTGGCTGAGGGGTGAGCAAGAGTGAGACTCATGGCAAGTCCAGGAGACGAAATGACAGAGGGCCTTGGAGAGTGCTGTGAGGACTGTGGCTTTCGCTCTACATGAAACAGGCAGCGGAGGAGTGATGTGACCTGACTTGTCAAGGATCACTCGGATTGCCATGCTGAAACCAAACCAGAGAGGGGCAAGTGACAACACCTCTTAGAAGACTTAAGAATAGCAGTAAAAGTAGTAAAAACATCGTCCAGTTTTCAGAAACTACTAATCAGAAGATTTTTTTAAAAACTAAAGGGAAAAGTGTGTATTTAAAGTCTACCTGAAATGTGCTTGAAGAGCTAAATGTTGTCTGTTTTCTCTTCCGTGTTTTTTGAGAAAATATTGGTGACTTTTAGAGAGCAACATCTTAGTGTCCCTTTAGAACATAAAAGGTTTATACAGCTGGTGCTCAGGATAACTTTGTATGAAAATTGGTTTGTTAATACATTGTCTCTATTTGTACAAGCTTTGCCGCAGGAAATCTACAGAGAGTTGTGCAAAGGTAAAATACATTATTGCCATGACATTCTTGTCATCTCTTTTGTGACATTTATAGTGGATATGTATGTAGTCGTGTGTTTATCGACAGGGGTACATTCTGAGCGGTGTGTCGTTAGGTGATATTGTTGTGCGAACATCATAGTGTGTATTTACACAAACCTAGATTATGTAGCCCACACACACCTAGGCTGTATGGTCCTCATCTTATGGGACCACCGTCGTATATGCGGTCTGTCCGTGTCCGAAACTGACGCGTGACTGTAGTACTCATTTGCTTCACAAGACGGGGAGATAGAAGGATCACTTGACGTATTTAAAAGGTATTGTAGTTACCCTGGGAGAGAAGTGAAAAAGATAAATATCAGATTTACCTAATGCTTCCTTTTAACCTGTAAACGGTGTTTAAATCAAGCAGGACCACCTCATGTTTTAGTGGAGTCTGTCATTTGCCTGTACAGTTTTATTTTAAAAGCTAACACTTAAAGGCTTCCTCCTTCTCCTATTAATAGATAGGAATTTCTTTTAAGTTAAGACTTTGCTTCTGTTAAAATGGATATAGCCATAAGAATGGGTAACAGAGAAGCTGTTTTCGTTCACTAATACCTTATGGTAAATTTCTTTACCCAAATTGCCAATTGCCGAACAAAGCTCTGTAGGAGTGGAACAAGGATAAAAAAGGTAGGAATCAAAGCCGCTGAGGGCCTGGGCACGTTTAGAGTGGTGTTCCAAAAGTAGAGATTAAAGAAGGACGAAAATAAACTTATCACAATTAGCTTCTGGTTAGCAGCATATATTTAAAGGAAGCAAATATTTTAACATAAATGGAGAAAACTCTCGTATATCCTGGACGTTGGAGAAAGCTTGAATACACAGGCATACCTCGGAGATGTTGCAGGCACGATTCTAGAGCACGGGAATAAAGCAGTTAGCACAGGCAAGTGGGTCACAGGAGGCTTCTGGTTTCCCAGTGCATATAAAAGTTACATTTTGTGCCATACTGGAGTCTAAGTGTGCAACAGCATTATGGCTAAAATAACAATGTACATACTTTGAAAAGCACTTTATTGCTGAAAATTTCTGCCCATTGTCTGAGCCCCCATCAAGTTGGGATCTTTTGCTGTGGAGGGTCTTGTGGAATGCAGTATCTGCAGAGCATGGTGAAGCGCCGTGCAGTAAACGAGGGCTGCCTGGAAAGCAGGAAAGAAAAGCTTAGAGAAAAGTGTCCCTCTTTTTACTTTACTACTGGAAAGTATTGCTAAAATTTTTACATATTTAAGAGGAATTTTTTAAATGACTTTCTGACATTTTATGTAAGAAGCTCCTTTAATAATACCAATTCTCTGCTTTTGGAAATGTCGCTTTTGGATATATTATCTAATTTATTTCATTACTCTTCATATCTGGCAAATTTTTTGGTGTATTCAACAATCTTTAGGAAGAACCAAATAAGAATATATTTTAGAGGTTGACCATCCTCAAAATTAACTCTTTTTTCTTGCCTCAGAATGAACTCTCAGCTACACGTGCAAAATTCCACGTGCTTTTTCTTTTCTTTGTGTCTACAATGTTCTTCATCAGCGTCCTGTCACTGTTCAGCTACCACTGCTGGCTAGTTGGCAAAAATAGAACAACGATAGGTAAGTAAGATAAAAGAAATCATAATTATTTAGAAAAATGACCACAGATGAATATGAAATCTAGAGGAGGACAGCAGTTAGATAATAAGAAAGTGTAAAATGATTCTGTGTTAAAATTCACTGACCGGATGGAAGTGGTGGGTGTGTGATGAATGAAAAGGCCCATCATTCTGAAGAGCTGAGGACGTGAGACTGACTTTTATCTATATTTTCCGTAGCACACTGTACATAAAAGCAGAGAACTAAGCATATTTCATAAATTGTAATAAATAAAAGCTGTTTCCTACATTTATACAGTGCTTTTCAACAATCAGTCTATGAAAGAAAAGGAGCTTCCTTTTCAGATTGCAAAAAAAATTTTTAAACCTTAATACAGCTTATTGTTTAGCTAAAACACATGTGCTTTCCTTTTTTCCCCCCAATTGAATACACAGTTGACTGGCCTGTGTTTCATGATTGAGGCTAAGGAATTGTATTTTTGACATGATCAATCATTCCCATCTTTGTGGTGGTTGACAGTGAAACTTATGTATTGTATCACTACTATCAGCTTTTATGTCCTTTTTTGGCTTATTTTTTAAAGTGAAAATACAGGGGAAGAATTCAGTAAGGTGTTCAAATAATTGGACAGGCATTTCCTAAACAAAGGTGGTGTGGCGTTGCTCAGACTGAGCTGTGTGCGTGTGAGCAGCACCACTGTGCTAGAACCGAAGTATTTAGGCATCGGCTACTGTACCAAGATACCACCTGGGGGTCTGTCGTGGTGTTTGTAAGGGAGTCAGACTCCCTGCCATCTGAAGCCCTGTATCTGCCAGGAGAATCAGAAGGGACTGATTTTAATATAGAAAGAAGAGTGCATTTTCGGGAGACTTTTATTAGATACTTCCGTATTTGGATCATTTTAATCTTGTAGTCCTTCTGAGTCGCTTCAGGCTTCCAGGGTGAGGGTTTCCGTGCCCTCCCTCCCCCAGCTCCCTCTCCACTGCTGAGCTCCCTCCAGTTCCATCATGCCTTCATCCCTTTGCCTTGTAAATAAACTTTCTTTATATCTATTATTTAATTTGTTGTCCTCTTCACAGAATATCCTACCTTCTGCCTCCCTTTAATCAGAGAGGACAAAAGGCCAGCCTACAGGCAAAGTATAGCCCTTAAGACCTCCCACAACAACTAAAAACTGAGAGAGTTCACATAAAAAAGTAGCTCTCTCCTTCTCAGAATTGACAGATGTGGGACAGTGGGCCCATTCTCCCCTCTGGTGTCGTTCAGTTGGAGCTGTGGTAGCTGACGGCTTCAGATGGGACGTGGACACTACCGTTTGCCACGTTTGTTTCCCACCAACCCCTGCAGGTGTTTGACAGATGAGTGCTTCCTGGGAATCCCATTGTTCTCTTTAAGTAATTTTTTTCAAACTTTTTTGCCAGTGACTACAGTAAGAAACATATTTTATATCACAACCTAGTGAATGAACACATATTTATAAAGTTATATGAAGAAAATAAGCAAAAATTACACAAAACCTCATTAATCTCTACTATGTGCAGTGAACTCTTAATATTTTCTGTTCTAGTTCCTTAAAAAGAAGTGGCGGCTGCACCCCACTGAACTGATTTTACAGCCTGTTGAGGCGGTCTGACCCGCACTTGGGAAAAGCATTAGCCTAGCACACCCCTGCCTCTGCGTCTCCACCTTCACACCCTGCTCTTTGGCTAGTTCTCCGTTGCGACATCCAAATTTCTGTTCTTCTCTCCTTTAAAAGTATTCTGATCTATCCTTTGGCTATAACCTCTACCCTTCTTACTGACTGTCACCTGCCTACCTTGAGATCATTTCCCCACGTGAAAGAGTTTCTATATTCAAACTACTGCTGTCCTCTCAAACAGGCAAGCCAGTCCCTTTGATTCTGGTGGCCAGTCATTCCCGTAACCAAACACTGAACCTTTTAATCACTTGGAACTGAGGAGCCCCTGAAATTTTCAACTTGAATTTTCTCTTCTTACCACAGACTTTATCCTTTCATCTCTCCCTTTTCTGTACTCTAATGTACTTCCTTTTGTAGGTTACTGAGTCCTCCATTCTCCAACACTTTTCTCCCAAGTGTGTGTTTCCCTTCTGGCTTTATTTCTCTCCATTTTCTCTTCTACATCCTACGGTAGATGACTTTAGCAACTCTTGCACGCATGACCTAGGTTATTCCAGATATCCATCTTATCTACCTGTACACTGGGGCTGTAGAAAGCTGGTGAAGGCAATTTCACTCCCGTGGTGATGCTTACAACTACAGATTTGGTCTCAGACCTCGCTTAAGCCCTCAACTCTTATTTGGTAGTAATGTGTGTTTCTTTTTTTTTGAGGAAGATTAGCCCTGAGCTAACATCTGCTGCCAATCTTCCTCTTTTGGCTGAGGAATACTGGCCCTGAGCTAACATCCGTGCCCATCTTCCTCTACTTTATATGTGGGACGCCTACCACAGCGTGGCTTGCCAAGTGGTGCCGTGTCTGTACCCGGGATCTGAACCGGCCGCTGAAGCGGAACATGTGCACTTAACCACTGCGCCACCAGGCTGGCCCCAATAATGTGTGTTCTTGATCAGGTCACCTTACTACCCACAACAGTTATTCCAGATTTTCACCACTCTCCCCAATTTCCTTACTCATTTTATGAGCCCTTCATAAAAAAATTGTAAGTCAGCACAAGTAAATTCTTATCTTCCCACACTTATAACCTCACACAAACATTTCTACTTTCAAACCCATCACTGTTACCCTTCCTCTAACTTCTGAGGACAAGATGTCTTTTTCTGGTGGTACCTAATGTTAATCTTTAGAGCTCTTTAGAGGCTATCCCATTTCTTCTAGAATTTTCTTTCATCAGTTTTTACTTCTCTGTATCATCAACCTTTCCCAATCAATCTCTCCCTGGCCACTTCTTATCCTTAGCTTATAAAACATGCCAAAATGCATTCTATTTTTTTTCTTTTGAGGAAGATTAGCCTTTTTTTTGCTGAGGAAGATTGGCCCTGAGCTAACATCTGTGCATTCTGTTTTTAAGTAAAGAAAAAAACCCTTTTCTTATGAAACTTAGCTCTTTCTCTCTCACTCTATATCAGTTTTCAAACCAAGCTTGAAATAATGGTCTCTAGTCACCCTCTGCTTCCTCACCTCTTACTCATTATTTAAGATTGTGCTCAAGTATCACCTCCTCCACATTTCACCTTCCACTGCCCCACCTGCAATACACACATACGTATCTGTCACATTGTAATTCTGTTAGACTTTGTTAGACTCTGGGTTCTTTGGTAGGAATTTCATCTAATTTATCTTTGGATCCCAAATACCTGGTACTGTGCCATCAGGCGCATAGTAGGAAGTTCATAAATAATGAATGAATGAAGTTGCAAGAATTAGAATATCTTTAAGAAAACACATACACCAAAACAAAGTAAGATATACTGAACACTTCAGTAGATTTTCAGTAATGTTAGATAATCATTTTGACATTTTCATTTTTCAAGGGTGAAGAAATATTCAGAGGTAATATTTTTTCCGAAATAAGTTTCAGAAATTTATCTTTTAATTGTTAGAAATATACAATTCATTTTGAATTATATTTGTAGCTTTCGATATCAAAGATATAAAGCAGTAAAATTGGTACTTTCCATCCCTCCTATAATTTTTAAATAGATTAACTCTTTTTTTTTTTCATATATACATAAAACAGAATCATTCCGTGCACCCACATTTTCCTATGGACCTGATGGAAATGGTTTCTCTCTTGGATGCAGTAAAAATTGGAGACAAGTCTTTGGTGATGAAAAGAAATATTGGCTACTTCCAATATTTTCAAGGTAATTTATAAAACGCAGGTCTCAGAAATTATGGAGTATGTGATAGTCTCTGTCTCTCTGGTTAAATGATTTAAGATTTAGAGAATTCAATATATAATGACATTCTTATGAGCCTTGAGAATGAAAATTCAGAATATCTTGATTGTATAAAATATTTTATTTTTTGTGTTTTTTACTAGATAGGGTAAAGGAGAGTTTGGGCATATATTTAAAAGAAAAGTAGGGAAAAAAGATGATTTATAAAAAATAAGAATCACTCTTTTTGCTTTAAAATGAAAATAAGTTGCTTGAAGTGGAGAATTATAAGGATTTTTACTTATTAGCCATATCTTCAAAGACTTCATCACAGGGGCCGGCCCCGTGGCAGAGTGGTTAAGTTTGCATGCTCTACTTCGGTGGCCCCGGGGTTTTCTGGTTCAGATCCTGGGCGCAGACATGGCACCGCTCATCAGGCCATGCTGAGGCGGCGTCCCACATGCCACAACTAGAAGGACCCACAGCTGAAAATATACAATTATGTACCAGGGGCTTTGGGAAGAAAAAGGAAAAATAAAATCTTAAAAAAAAAAAAAAGATTCCATCACAGATTATATATTCTATTGTGTCTTTTTACCTCAAATCTAAATGAGAATGTGTGCTCAAGATGATTCATAGTTTCCTTTTCTCCCAAATTCCCAGCCATCCTAGGCCGTCTGTATACCAAAGTCATTATAGAAAGGGAAAAAATATTTGAAAATCAAGTGACATATTTGTAACTGTTGTGGAGTTTTTTCCTTAACTGTATTGCCTTTTTTGGTCTGAAAATGACTTATTTTGCCTTCATTTTTGAAAGACATTTTTGCTTGGTATAGAATTCTAGATGTTGCTTGCCTGTCTTCTGCCTTACATTTTTTTCTGATGAGAAGTTTGTGATCGTTATTATCTTTTTTACTTTATATGTAATGTGTCTTTTTTTCTCTGACTGCTTTTAAGATTTTCTGTTGAGCACTAGTTTCACACAATTTGATTATGATGTGGCTTGGTGTTGTTTTCTTCATATTTCTTGAACTTAGGATTGGTGGAGCTTTTTGGATCTGTGATTTTATAACTTTCATCAAATGTGGAAAATATTTTAACAGTTATTTCTTCAAATACTTCTGTCATCGCTCTCCCCTCCTTACTGCAGGGACTCCAGTTCATGCTTCTCAGTCCACTCACAGCTCCACCACAGCTCACTGATGCACGGTCCAGCTTTTCTTCCGTCTCTTTTCTGTGTTTGGTTTGGATGGATCCTATTGCTCTGTCTTCAAGTGCACCACTCTCCTGTGTATATTATCTCTTGTCTCCTGCATTACAAGGTTTTTCCACTTTGGTTGGAATACAGACTATTTTTTTTTAAGGTTATTTTCTGTAAACAGATTTCAACCTTGACAGGTTTGTTGGTTTGTTTTCTTTTCCTTAAAGATGCTGTTCCATTGTCTTCTGGCTTGTGTTGTTTGTGACAAGAAATCAGCCTCACTCTCATCTTTACTCCACTGTTTGTAAATTACTCAGTCTTTTTTTCCTGGCTACATTAAAGATACTGTCTTTATCACTGGTTTTAAGCAGTTTGACGATGGAGTTCCTTGGTCTGGTTTTCTTTATGTTATCCTCTCTGAAGTTCATTAGGTGTCTTGGATTTGTGAATTTATGGTTTTCATCATATTTGAATATTTTCATCATATGTCTTCAATTGTGTTTTCTGCCTGCTCCCACTCTTCCTGTGCACTCCTGCCACTGGCTTTTCGGGTGCTCTTAAATAAACACTTGCTAAATTGCTTGATTGTGACGTACAGGTCATTGCTATCATGTCCCTCCCTCCCCACCCCCTTCTTTTTTCTCTTTGCTTCATTTTGGATAATTTCTATTGCTATGTCTATAAGTTCACTGATCTTTTCTTCTGTAATGTCTTCTCTACTGTTAAGCTCATTCAGTGAAATTTCATTTCAGATATTAGATTTTTCAGTTCTAGAAGTTCAATTTGGTTCTTTTTTTATATCTTACTTTCTCTTCATTATATCCACTTCTTTCCTGTTGAGTCACAAACATCTTTATAATCACTATTTTAAAGTCCTTGTTTCAGGTCTTCATAGTCATTTCTAATTCTTTTCTGTTGACTGTTTTTTCTTAGTTGTGGATTGCATTTTTCTGCTACTTTTCATGCTAGTAATTTTTGATTGGATGGTGGACATTTTGAATTCTGCGTGTTTAAATTTTATTGTCTCCCTTTAAAGAATGTTGAGTTTTGTTTTGGCTCAGTTAAGTTACTTGTGTTTCAGCCTGGTCCTTTTTAAGGCTATTTTAAGCTTTGTTAAGTTGGCGTTTTCTCTAAGGCATGTTTAGCCTTCAACAAAGGTGGGAGCCTGCTGGGGTCTCTGCTGAACTTGGGTGTCCAGTAAGATCTCTCTGCTCTGGCTGGTCAAATTTGAACGCCTTCCGTGTCCTGGGCACCAGCTCTGTGAACTGTTCACGGCACACTTCCCAGTTGTTCTTTTCCCACATTCACGTGTGTAGCTTAGTATTCATTGGAAGACTCCAGTAAAACCCTGTGCAGAATTCTGTAGCCTTTTCTTCGCATCTCCTTCTTCCTCAGCTCTGTCGGATAGATTCAGGCCACCTCACCTCAGAACCCCCCGTCTGTCACCTCGCTTCAGTGAGGCCCCCCTGCTCTGCTGCTTTCCCCTCCTGATGCTCAGGTCCTGGCGGAAAGCTGGGACTTACTGGGTTGGTTTCTCTTCTTTCAGAGACCACAGTTCTGTGCTGCTTGTTTTGAAAACACCTGTATATACTGTTCGCTTTTCTGGCTGTTTACAACAGGAGGTAAAACTTACCAGTTAATCCATCTTGTCTAGAGGTTAAAGTCTCTCTTGAAGACAATTTTGATGTTTCTAAAATGTGAAAGTAAGGTGTATCTTTACTTTTCTTAGACTGGAAACTTCTTGAGGGCAGAGATTTTTTCTCTTTTGTTCCCTACTATATCCCTAGCCCTTAAAATAGTACCCAGAACATCGTAGGCATTCAGTAAATATTTGTTTAATGAATGTTGTTGAATGAATAAACATGTGGAACTTAGGTCTTGAATTTCAGTTTGAGCCTTTGTGAGGTCTTAAATGATTGTGATGAGTAGGTGAGTTACCCAAATATTTGAATATCTATGTTTGAAGTATTATAATCTTAGTAGCCATGGAAGATATTGTTGTTTTTTTTTTTTTTCCTTTCTGTAGTAATTGCCAGTTTTATTCCTCTGGCTGAGACATCCAGAGGCAATTTGAGGTTTACATTTTTTAATAGTTCTTTTATCAAGAGTTTAGGTGCCCCCATTGCCCTTATAAGCTGGTTACAAATTATTTGATTGACTCTTACTTATTAAAAAAATTTTAATTTTTTGTGTGTGTGACACGTGTTCATTAAAAAATACATATAAGCAAAAAGAAAAACTCACACCACACGGAAATAAGCACAGTTAAGTTTTTGATATATGTATGTATGTATGTACACACGCACACACACACACACACACAATTTGGGATTTTATCCTACATATGTGAGCTGATACTAAATATGCTGCTTTGTAACCTGTTATGTTTTACTTTACAATATGGAATGAACATATTTTCATGCATATATGTGAAACTTCCCAATTGAAAAACAGACCTAGAGAATGGTTTAAAATACAAAATCCAGTGAGGTGCTGGTAACAAAGAAACTACCTAAAACAAAATTCCACCAGATGATTAAAAGTAAAATGAAGGTCAAAGATACATCAGAAAATGCTAACAGAAAGAAAGCAGGGGCCAGATTTTAATATCAGACAAAAAAAGAATTCAAGGCCTAAAGCACACAGGATAAGGACGGCTGCGTGAATGTCTTTGCTTCCAAAGCATCATCACAAATTTGTTTCTTACTCTTCTTAACTCTTCTATAAGCCTTTCCAACTCATCTACTCCTCCAATCATTTCTTCAGGGTCCAAATGCCTAACGGGAGTGTCCTCTTTAAGTCCCTGGCCAGGTTGAATCAGCCCTCCTCTAAGGTTTCCTTCTGCCTCCTGGCTTACACCTTCTTCGGAAGGTTGAGGATTTCCTTCTGCCTCCTGTGGTACATCTTCCGAAGGGCGGTCTTCCTCAGCCTTTGGCATGTTCTGTGGTTTTCCTTCATTTTCTTCACAAGACTTTTGCATGTTGATTCTTTTTCTATTATTTCCTTTTTGAATAAATTAATCCTGCAGGGATCCAGGGCATTTTCCTCCCTCTTCCCTCAGTCGATTTCTGTCGCGCCCAAAAGACCAAGAGTCCTGAAAGGATACGGGGCACTTTTCTCCTTCTCCAGCAATAAGGAGCTCAAGATATGGTTTTTAAGTGTATGTAAATTATAAAAGAAAAAGGCTTATTTTTTTAATGGAGGCTGATTAACATTCTAAATTAGAAATGTTAAGAATTATTCTCTGAAATGACAAGTTATGATAATTTATACCATGCCTCCAAAAAATAAGTGTTAAATCTGATCACTTTGGTTTACGTAATACGATTTCAATCATTACTGATATTTTCTGTTATGCAGTTTGGGTGATGGTTGCAGTTTCCCAACTCGCCTGGTGGGGATGGATCCAGAGCAAGCTTCTGTTTCAAACCAAAACGAATATGCCAGAAGGTGTGTGCGCTTCTTGTCATTGTTTTTCAGTATTCATTACAAAGCAAACTATATGTATGTGTTACTTACAATATCTTCTAGATAAATAGAATAGTAATTTCATAAGCCTGCATAGATAAGGAAACAGAAATTTTGTTAAAATTTTTTTTAACTGAGGGTTAATGTGTGTATATACTTGATATGCTTTGGATAAACATATTTTTTATCATCCCAAATCCACCAAACTAGACCACTTTTGAGAGTCAGAAAGAGAATGCTTGCTTAATGGTTAACCGGGGTAATCACGTGTAACTGGAAATGTCTGGGTGAACCAGGAAGCATGGGCCCTAAATATGCTGCATCTTCCTAGAAACCAGGACGTTTCTTCAAGATTTGATAATATTAGTTTATATCAGTTGTGTTTTTCAAAGAAATTAGTTATTGTACTATTCAACATTTTATTTTGATAAACATTTTAACTGCAGTGTGAAAATAATATTAATGAGGATTTAAAAATACAAGTATAAAATTTTTTCTCATTCATTCATCTTAGAAGATATTTTTTCAGTATTTGCGTGGCAAGCAAACTGATTCATAAATTTAGAGAAATAGTTAATTTTTAATGAAATTTTAAAGAGAGAGATACTTGTGTCAAAGTGAAACAGTTGAAACGTATTTACTGCATAAGTAAATGTGGGGGAGGAGAAGTTATGAATTCCAAGCTAGCATGTTAATGTTAGAAGAACATCGGCCTGAGAACCTTGAACCTGAGGCCTTAAGACCTAGAGCTCTCGGTTCGTGTGGGTCTGAACAAGTCACTGAAGCTCTCTGAGCCTCCGCTTCCAGCTCTCTGAAACGAGGGCGGTCCTGCCTCCCAGGGCTGCTGCGAGGTCGAGGTACTGTGCCTGAAGCACCTGGTGCCGTGTCTGCCCCGGAGCAGGACACAACAGATGGTAGTTCCCTTTTCCTCCTCCTCCTCTCGTTCCTCGTTCCCTCCCTCCCTGGATCCCTTAGCTAGAAAAATAAGTCTACGCTAAATCACTAAATCATTTTTTCCCCTTAGATCTAAACTGCAGAGGTAAAAAGCAGAAAACTTGGGAAATGACAGGTAACTTTTTTGTCCTGCCACAGACATAGATCCTCACGTGTCCTTGTGTACCTATGGCTCTCGATTAACACGTGTTAAAGACGCTTCAGACCGGCCGCAGCAGCTTTGCTCTTTTGTCTCTTTTCATCGGCAATAGTGAAGAACAGGGTCTTGGGTCTAGAGAGCCATTTAATGGGGGGTTGGGGGCATAGTTTTCTTTTGAAGCTAGTTTTTTCAGAGTGCTGAGATCTCATGAGTTGCCCTCACATATTTAAGAGAAGGAATACTAATTTGCTGCTTATTAATTAAGTATCCTTGATTGAGCATTACTCTGTTTACTAAATTATTTGCTCCTCTTTTCAGTATTGGCTCAAATCAACCCTTTCCTGTCAAACCACTTAGTGAATCAAAAAACCGGTTATTGGACAGTGAGTCTCAGTGGCTAGAGAATGGATCTGAAGAAAGCACCGTCAGATCAGGTAACACTTGTCGTCTGGAAACATTGCTTCATCTGGCTAAAATGAAAATCACCAGATTTAATAAATATGGAAAAATCAAAATAATGTGATATTTTAAAATACTAAACTATGTGGAACTTTTTAATAAAATCTCATATATGGGTGTTAGTGTTTATTGGTAGCTTTTCTGGAGAAGGGGTTTGAGTGAGGAAGTGAAATGGCTGCTGCTGTGTTTTGTTCTGTTCACAGTTGGGGGTTTTTCTGTTACGTAGACACATACTTCTTTACCTCAGCTGTAGAAATTCTTTTGGCATAACATTCTGAAAAACACTTGAACAAGGTTATTCTTTAAGGTCCTAGTTTTTGCTTATTTGAAAATAATTTTTTGAGGTGCATTGCACTCTTTGCTGCCTTATTATAAAAAGGGTGCACTGTATATATTTTAACCTTTTCTTGGTGACTCTTAACCATTTCATGAATTAGGGATGCATTATAGAACAGTTGATAAGACAGAAGTGGCCTGGGTTTCTCATATCGTCTGGCCGCTCACTAGCATTATAGCCTACAATACACCTGTGGTAGTTCTTAATATTAGTGACAACACTGTCCTTATCTTCTTGTAGTGTAGAAAAATGGTTTGGACATTCAGGTCAAATAGTACTAAGTCTAGGAAGTACCCTAAGAACTTGAAAACCTGCTGTCAGAATTTCTGATTTTTTGGCTATCTCTTTGGCTTTTAGCAGCATTTAAGTTATTCTCTTAAGATTAGTATCATTAGACCCCTTGTATAAGATCAAGGGAAAATTCATTTTGTGGACTTCTTAATTATTGCTACTGAACAGCTTTAAAGCCAGTGGACATTTCACAAAGATAAGCCTAAAACCAGACTTTGAGCTCTTAGCAGGGCTGAACTTACTTCTGGGTTCTACAGGAAGACAAATAGTTGGCACGATAAGCCTATTTAGTGGTTACATAAGACTTGCTTTTACCGTAATCATCAATTTTACCAGGTAGCCAGAAACTTGATACTTCTTTTTTTGTCATATCATATATAATTATGTGCTTGCAGGGACAAATAACCATGTTACAGTGGCAATAGAAAATTGAGTACCACTTGTTCATAACTAACCAATTGAATAAGAGCAAGGTAAGACAGTATAAAGGTAATTTCCTTGAACAAATGCGCTTAACTTGCATATTTCATCATCTCAAAGCAATTTATGATTCAATTTTTTACACTTTCAATTATATCAGCAAAATTAGGTAGTTGAGATTGGAAGATAACATCTGCCTATGTCCCATTTTTCTTACCACTCCTAGCACAACCTAGTAAATATTTATTGGTAGATTAATGAAAAAACTAATAAAAATTGTTTAGGATTGGTATATGGACAACTAACCTTTTCAGTAAACAGTACCTTATTAATTAGTTTTGGGAAAAAAGGGGAAACTTTTGCCCACTATTGAAGAAATTTGATCCAAAGAGGAGTTACTAAAATTGAGGGCTGAAAAAAGACTTGAGGTTCATTGGTCTTATTTACTTTGTAAAAGATACAGGAAAAGAGCAAGTGCATTGATCAGCCATTCTTTAATCTGGGTGCCCAGAGACAATAGCCAGAGGAATTAATTGAAATAGCAATAGAAGACATTGCAGACAGATAAGTATAGATAGTACTATAAGCAGTCAGGGTCCTGTCTAAGATGTCAGCTGAACGGCAAAGGATGTAGTGAACTCTCTCTCCTGATGCTTAAAAACAAAGAAGACAGCCATCTATATTTAAGTCAGGAGCTAAGCTCAGTGGCTCAGTAGCATCTTGCATAGCTGTTAGATATTTCAAAACCTATTTATAGTGTTATTGGTTACCTATTGCTATGTAAACCATTACCACAAACTTAGCAGCTTAGGGCAATACACATTTCTTAGCTCAACTTCTCTGTGTCAGGAGTTCATTTTTCTCAAAGGGTTCTCATCGGGAGTTTCAATTAGGGGAGCATGTGTTTCCTTGCTTGGTGTTTGTTGTTAGCATTCAGTTCCCCACAAAGGACCTGGAGCCTGTGTCCAAAGTTATAGGCAGAGCCTAAGGCCTAGACAGCATCAGAACACAGGCACTCAGGCGGGGCTCATTGCAAAGCAGACTGGCCTCTGGAGACCAGCAGCAGGAGCCCTGTGTGGCCATCCTATGTCATGGTCACTGCCACCGAGAACTGTGGCTGTGGTGTTGCAGCTGGTCCTCAGACAGGGGTCCTCAGAAGTGGTTCTACATTTCTTTTTAATGTAGGCAGAAAAATGGCTAATGCTTATGATTGTTGAGAATCCTTAACTGACACGTTCCTGTAACTGTTGCTATGGGTACTTCCCTACATCCTGTAGCGTCTTAGAAAGGTATGGATAAGACGCCTCCTCAGATTACGTCCAAGTGAACAGTAATGGAGAACTGTAAGGGTCTGCCTCTTTAAAATGCTCTCGATTGCTTCTGGGGAAGAAGTCAGTGATATCCTTTATATGCTGCTAATAGAAATCTTCACTATTATTACAGAATTAGTAGTATCAAAGTATTTCTTTCCTATCGTGTTATATTAGCAGCTTTATACTTTAGCCCGCAGAGCCATTTAATAAATCTTATTTTTAGAATTAAAAATCAGGTTTTAACTAATAACTCATTGTTTCTGGTTTTATAGGTTTATAAAAACATATTATGGACTGATATTTTCAGTTTTATTTGCAAGAAAATGATCAATGGAATGAAATAATTGAAGTCTAATGGAAGATGTATTTCTTAACAAAGGAAGCCTTTGTGCAGATCCTGGACCCACAGAAGCACTGCTCTGGAGCGGGAAGCATGCCTTAATCTGAAGTTAGCCCGTTTGTGCAGCATTGACCTACAGCCACAAAAGGGACTTAATTTTACTTTGGAAGTAACACTATGAGATGCTATAATATGAGCTATCAAATCACATGGTAACATGGCATATGTATTTTTCTGATACCTGAGTTACATTATTAGAGCTGTTTCTTAGTATCCATATAAATGTTCACTCCAGAAACACAAGCTAAAAACTTGTCTTAAGTGAAATGCATCCAGGGCAGCATGGTGGCTGAAAGTGAATAATAATATCCAAATTGCTGTTGCTTGTACTGTGTAAGGAAAAGAAAATAACTGGCTTTTTTTTTAATTGGGTGTTTGCTAATTTGTAATTACTGTTTTATACTTTTCAACATCTTTAATAAAGATTTTTTTATTGTTGGCTATAAAATAACACTCAGAAGGATTCAGATATCTAAATATAATCATTTAAAATAGGGAGCACATTTGTATAATCCGTTGAAGGCTTAGTTCTGAGCATCAATCCAACCATGGTAGGGTAGAGTCTTGCCCAAGGCTGAAAGACAGCTTGGCAGTTTAAGAACTTTTTTGTTTCTGCTTTCAAATTACTTTTTTGTTGAACTTTCCTGGGTATTTATATGGGCAGGAAAGCACAAAGGTACACATGCTATAGAAGCATTGGACCCAGTAGGAACAGCTAGAAGTGGCTGGAAGAAAAGTGTAAAGAGGAGGATAGGCAGGCTTGTAAGCTGTTAAATATTTCAGTCCCAAGGTACTTAGAATGCAGCATGCTATTGAGCTGCCTTTCAAATTTCAATTTAGGTAATGACTAAAAATTACTTTGAAACTTTTTGTAGTAATCCTGTAACAGCTTAAACGGTGACTTAAAATGCAATTTGAACTAGGGTTAAACTGTTTAGCGTAATACTGCTCTCAGGAAAGCAATTCTAACCTGAGTAGTCATTTAAAGCTTCCAGTCTCTGAGCAGTGGATTCCACTCTTAAATGCAAAATGTTAAATCTGACTTCCTAACAACAACCCCTTTTTGCCTAGACACATAACCCCTTTTTCCTTGTGAAATCTAATCTCAATGACAGGAATTGTTGCATTAATTCTAAAGAAAAATACAGTATTCTTTAAGGAGAAAAGATGTAGAAATGTTACTCCTTGTTTATACTGTTTAGTCAAATACACACACAGAAACCAAAACGATTGATTGCTTCCAGTAGTGGGTAGAGATAAATCTTAACCAGAATCTATAGGTACCAACAGTGATGGTTTACCTGTCTGCAAAGTGGGATTGGGCGAGGGGCGTTGGAAGCAGTTGGACTGGATAACCTCAAACATTCTTCGATTTCTAATTTTGCAAAATAACCTTACTTTTCATTCATCCAACAAATATTTTTAGAGTACCTTCTGTACACCAAACAGTATACTAGAGATAGCTCTATAATTTCCTAATGGAGTAGAAATTTTACAGTCAACTATTCCAGGTTTACAGTTTATTTACCATTACAATTTATAGGATTTATCTAATTCCATTGGCTATACTAACGTCAGATTTTAAAAAGAAGTAACATTTTTTCCCTTTGAACCAAAGGAATGATCTTAATAATCTTGGTTCTAGAAAACTTTTAAGTATGAGAGTTAAGGGATATCAATTACCAACCAAAAACATCATTTCAGTTTGGCGGTTTGCATATTACAGGGAAATAGTACGTGTTTAAACTCACTTGACTACTTTCAGACGTGTTCACTGCTCCTTTCTGTGAGTCTGTCTCCATTTAGATCACAGGATTAGAATGCACCTGATTAGCAACTGAGGAAAGAGACTTTTCCCCTTAACCTATTCAGGCCCTTTTGTGGGGTTGTAATCTTTCTCAGTTCTTTTCATTTCTATTGTTTAGCATCATATTTAATAGCATAGTAAACACTTCTCCAGAAATTTTCAGTTAGAGCCTTTCACTTTAGTTCCCTTCGGTTTAATTTATGGCCAACATTTTGCCACGTTCTAAATAATACTTGGCTGAGTTTATTCCTGCGTATTAATGACCATTCCCCAAGGGCCTGCAGGTGGAATGGGGATCACGGAAAGGCTGCCTCTTTGGTGTTTAACTGGTATTGACTCATGCTAGCAACTCTGGGGAGAAACGGTCAAAATGAAGCCTTGTCAAAATTTATTAGTACCATCTTTGGTCCTTCAAACACTTGAACAGATATGATGATATTTAAGGAAAATAAAGTTGAATTTCAGGTATGACCATTACCATTAAAAACAGATTGGGCAGGAGACTTGGTTTTACCTGGATCCAAACTACTTGAATATTCAAGGCATCTGACCAGTACTGCCAGGCCAAACCACAGAGCAGCGCCAGTGTAGTCTTACCACCAGGAACGTGTTTACAAAGTTTAGTTTCATCTTTACATGTGGATGATTTTTAAAGTCTTTTTACATATTTAGTGGTTATGATCCAATGTGTCCTAAGTTAATATAAGATTAGTTTAAATCAAATACGCAATGTTTACTTGAATTTTATTTCTATTAGAAACAGATTTTGACTATGTTTACAGGATTGTGTGAATTAAAGTTTATCAGACATGTGAGTTTCCATTCAGTAATCTTTAAAGCAAATGTCTATTAAGGGCTTCATGTTAGGATCTGCGTATTTGGGGCACTGAGTGGACAGTGGCTTACAAATATGCTTCACTTACACTTTGTTCTAGGACTAGCACTGCTATCAATGGGGAGTATTTTTAACTAACTGTTATTAAGAAATTAATCATATTTTTGCATTCAGCCGAAATAAATACCATATCTAATAATCTGTAAGATATAGGTAATATATAAACCTGAAATCCATGTTTCATATGATCTGAACTGTATTTTCCAATTAAAAATGCAATATAGATTCAGAAAGGTCCATATTTTTCTAACGACTTCACTTTGTATTATTTTGTTGGGTTGCATAAAGAAGCAAGGAATTGTATTTGTATTAAAAGCTTAAGAAAGCTGTCAGGCAAGTTTACTATATTTGTACATGATTGCAGATGAGTCTATGCCCATTTAAAAGAAAATATGGACACTTTTAAAGTGATCTTTAATATGCTTTTATATAAACAAATTTGAAATAGAGTTTACTTTGGCTGTCTTTACTTATCAAGTGCCACCAGTCTTGTGTTTGTTTCTCATAAGTCTGACTCTGGACCATGACTTAATGTTAGCTCTTTGCTTTGTCTTTTGGATGGCCTAACCTACATTAACATGGAGGCTGGACATTTTTAAACTTTTTTTTCAAAAATCATAATAATTTACTTTATTAATAAACAAATAAAGTCCTGTATTTTAACAGTTTGTTGTTGTTGTTATAAAGTGGTATTTACCAAAGGTGAGAGGAACTTTTTTGGTTATCTTGAAAATCTGGTAAAAGAGTGTTGAGAGAGAGATTTGGCTAATAATCTGGGGTAACGACATCTAAGACAGGTATTATTGGGGTGCAACGCCATTGTAGTTTACCTCGGCTAGAGGTATTGACTGCTTTATTCAGAAAGGTTTTAACTTAGCTTTTACTGAACATAATTTAATTTTCAATTCAGAAGTCACTTAAGGATTGTAAGTGCCTTCAAAACAGTGTAAAAGTTGTAAAATTGTGGTTGTCAAAATGCTGAATAATAGATTTTCCCTCTGTAGAATTCTTTTATGTTATTTGTGTTCCTATTCTCTTAAAAGGGACAAAGTTTTGATATTTGAGGCTACTGATTATGATCTGTGATTCCCAGTTTTCAGGCGAGGAAAATTTCAAAATATTTGCAGGAACCAGTAGATGCCAGTAGAGATGAAGCAGCCTTCCTTTGGCTCATTCAGAGTACTGTTTGGGGCAGGGAGGAGGATTAACTACTCAGTGGCCAAAAGGCCACTTTGACACCCAAAGAGTAGAACTAATGACATCACATGGCCAGAAAATAGCATCTCATTTCTCATAAGCTAGCTTTTCAGAAGCACTGGAAAGGTGAGTGACGTTGGCTTCTTGTACCTGTTTTACTCACTCATGTGTCCCAGAATCTAGAGGGATGAGAACTAACATTTAGTTTCTACAGTGTAACAGGTTTGTGGGTGTTTTAACAATGTTGTGAAGTTAACTTGAACCCCTCCCTATCAGTGCCTTCCATCTGACAGAGAGGATTCAAGTGCTGTTTCTACTCCTTAATTCATTGTGTGCTGCTCTTCAACCACGAAGGTCTCCTCCCGCCATTCTCGTGTGAGCTGCTTTCCATCCAGGGCCTCCAGCTCCAGTAGCGTTCTTCCCTCGCTCTCCCCACGGCCTCCAAACCGGCTGAACCCTCTGCGCTGCCTGGAGTGCTGCGGTTCTGCCCAGTACTGATTGCACTTAGCCGTGTGTTAGTTATACACGCTTTCAAGTCAACTCACTAGATTACAAATTCTTGAGGAGTTCTTTTTGTACTAGCTACCCACAGAATGAACAATGAAGTTCAGAAAAGAATCACAGTCATGAATTTCGTGTCCATTAGATTTGTTGTCAGTTCTGTTGCCTAAGACCTCAGAAAAGTGGGCCCCAGAGGCTATAACCCCCCAGACTTGAAAGATACTAGTCAAACTTCACATGTTTTAGTAGAAGTATAAATATATGGTGTAGTATCTGGAGAGCAATTGGACATCACCAAGTTTTCAAATGCCCGTATTCTTTGAGCTTTCAGGTTCTACTTTCAGGAACTTTATAGATTTACTTATGCATGATGAGCACTGTATATAAGGATATTCATTGCAGTACTGTTTGAAGCAACAAAAGACTAGAAACAACATAAATGTCCCACCTGCATTTACAGTTACGCGTGCAATAGAGTATCTGAAAGGATACACAATGAGCTGTTAATGAGCTGCCTCCAGAGAGGAAAATTAGGGTCAGTAATAAGTTACATTTCACTGTGTGCCCTTTCATACTTTTTTATTTTCATACCATGTACAGGCACATATTACTTTTAAAAAAGAAAAACAGTGTTTTAGACATTCTATAGGTCAGTGGGGGAAAGACAGATTATTTGATATATGATGCTGGACCAGTGTGCTCGCCATTTGGGAAAAAATAGAGTTGCTTCTGTCATTCACATCTTACATCAAAACTAATTCTGATGGTTCGTGGACTTAAAAACTGAGAACAGAAAGGTGCTGCAAGAAAACGTGGGGAAAGGATTTTATAGTGAGAGAGGAAAGGTATTTCTAAGCAGTCATAATGCTGATCATCATTAAAACAGATTCGAGTACATGAAAACTTAAGAACAAAACCACTAATAGGAAAAAAAAAAGATGTAGAACAAGAACAAGAAATTCACAAAAGAAATGAGAATGATCAATAACTGTGTAAAAAGATGTTTAGCTTCGTTAGTCAAAGAAGTAGAAGTGAAAACAGCAATAAGGTTATTTTTGCCTGAGATAAGCAATAACCAGTGTTGCTGAGAATGTGGGCAAAGAAGCATTTTTGGTGGGAGTGTAAAATGGCTTAAATTTACTAAAAAAGTAATTTGGCTATATGTGTCAAAGTTTCACTGTGCATAACTTCTGTCCTGGCAACCCCACTCAGGAATTTCTATGGGGATAAGGATATAAGGTGTGAGAGAATAGAAAATATATATATTGGTCTCTGTCCCCAGTGCCTGGCAGAGAGCTTCTGAAACCCTTGTAAATTCCTAAGTGATAAGAGCACTGGGGGCATCTCTTGTTCTAATATTTGTCTTTGATCCTGTCCCTGACACAGGGCTCCTAAGCCCTTGTAAATTCCTTAAGTGAGAAGAGCACTGGGAACATCTTTTGTTCTATTGAGGCAACTCTGGGTGGGCTCCTGGATGGCTCCTGGATGGGGGCTGGTCACCAGAAAGACAGAGCCATGACTAGAAGCTTGGAATTTTCATCCTCCAGAGAAGGGAGAGGGGCTGGAAATGGAGTTAATAATTATCATACCTACGTGAGGAAGCCTCCATAAAATCCAATAGGCAGTTTGGAGAGCTTGCAGGCTGGGAAACACATCCACACCGAGAGAGCAACACAGCCAACTCCACGGGGACGGAAGCTCCTGCACTCAGCACCCTCCTGGACCTCACCCTGTGTGTCTCTTCGTCTGGCTGTTCATCGGTATCCGTTATCCTTTACTAAACCGGCAAACAAATGTTCCCTTGAGTTTTGTGAGCCGCTGTAGTAAACTAATCGAACCTGAGGAGCGGGTTGTGGGAACCTGCAATTTGTAGCCAAATCAGACAAAAGTTATAGGTAACCTGGGGACCTGCTCCTTGCAATTGGCATCTGAAGTGGAGGGCAGTCTCGTGGGACTGAGCCCTTAACCTGGGGATCTGCCGCTGGCTCCAGTAGACAGCGTCAGGATTGAGTTGAATTGTAGGACATCCAGCTGGTGTTGCAGAGAATTGCTTGGTGTGGGGAAAGACCTCCACACGTTTGGTGACCAGAAGTGTTCTATGTGAGTAGTAAAGTGGACACACAGGAGAGAAATACGGAAGGGAACAACTGGGTTTTTCCCTATATGGAAAGAAAGAAATCTGAGTTTTTTCCTAAACATAAGGCTAGTTGTCTGAGACTTTCTTCAAAGCAGTAAATAAGGAAAACCAATGTCCATCAATAGGAAATTGGCTAAATTCTGTTACTCTCATCTAGAGACTACCATGAAACCATTTAAAAGAAGGTTTTGTATAGCTATATTCATAAAAACTTGAAGTATCTCCATGGGAATGATCTTGAGGACATTAAGTGAAAAAAAATCAAATTGCAGCAATCCACATAGATAGTATGATCCCACTTAGGGGTTAACAGTACATGTTGTGTATGTGTGTGTTAAAACAGCCTACTTATTGAGCACCTGCTCCAGAGGATGGGCGAGTGCTGCCACATCCAGCCCTGCCTTCCAGGGCTGAGCCAGGAGTGAGGCAGCAGCTGCCCCTGACACCTCCAAGCCCCTGGGGGCACATGGGCACCCCCCAAGCTGAAATGGTGAGATAAAGTCCTCAGGCCCAACTTTGCCAGGCCCAGGCCACCCTTGAGAGAGCCCAGGACATCAGCAGGCCAACAGGGGCCTCTGGGTGTTCTTGGTACAGAGAGCAAAAACTCGGGCTTATGATGCGCCTCATTTGGCCACACGGAATGACGACCATCTGTTTGGAAGATGTACCAGCTATAAACCTGTGCATATAATATGGACAAGCCACTGTAAGCTTTTTCCTCAGCCTTTTAAAATAAACTTCAAGCCCTTGTTTGCAACATTTAGCCTTTCTAGATGCAGAGAAGTCAATGAATGCTAAAAGTACAATTAGAAAAACCACTTGTTTTGTAATCATCTTTCTGTTAAAATTCACTGGAGAGAAACATCATCCGGAAATGACTTGGAAATGCAATCTCTGCATCACTTCTTGGACTCATGTCCACGTTTGTTTCCAGAGTTGGAGGGGAGGGCAGAAGGCAGTGAGGGAGGGGGAAGGGTCCCACCAGAATGTGCATGTTAGGACCATTTTTCCATATGTGCGTTGTTACTCAGGACTCCTGTATATGTAGTGTATATACTGATTAAACTGAAGTCCTTAATTAAAATATCTAGCTTTTCTAGACATTTAGACGTGCTCACTATATGTTAAAAGTAGATGTAGTAAAATACGGTTAATATTTTCAGTATTCTTAAAGAGGTTGTCTTTCTAATATGAATGTTCAGCCGCTCTGAAAATACATTTATCTGTACTTTTCACTGAGTAGATGAAGGAGAGAAGGGAATTATACACATTCACTCTAATGTTGCTGTATATGTAGTGTATATAATAGAAAAGTGCATGTCCTAATTTCATGACAAATATAGTTAGTAGATACATTTTTGTACACTCTTTTGGTTAAATTCATAAGAAATAATTTTTTTTTTTTAGATTGGCTCTGAGCTAACATCTGTTGCCAATCTTTCTTTTTCTTCTTCTTCTTCTCCCCAAAGCCCCCCAGTACATGGTTGTATATACTAGTTGTAGGTCCTTCTGGTTGTGTTCTGTGGAACGCCATCTCAGCGTGGCCTGATGAGCCGTGCTAAGTCCGCGCCCAGGATCTGAACCCGGCAAAACCCCGGGCTGCCAAAGCGGAGCATGTGAACTTAACCATTCAGCCACGGGATCCCATGAGAAATAATTATAAACATTACTTTTAAGAAGTGAAATTCTTACTCTATCTCTGTAGTACAACCTGCCTCTATTTGTCCCTTAGGTAGGTGGGGAAGATAAAAAAGTAAGAAGGAAAGAGTTTGCCAAAATATTCATATTTAGGAGACACTTGCAGATTATAACCATTATCTACTATGCATTTTATTCCAAACAGCTGTGTGTGGAGTGAACATTTTAGGTCCATATTTTAACATCTAGTCTTTCTAGAGGCTTTGAAGATATTTGTTACGAATAGTAAAATAACGTTTTTTTATACTTTTTGGGGGTTGTTAAATTCAAAACCTAGTGTCCTTTGGTGGGGTTTATAGAAAAGGACTGTCTTCTGGACCTGATGTTGTTAATCCATCTCTTTGAGCTACATCACATTTATGAACTCTTTACTGGAAAAGTTACAACAGAAAGTATAAAAGGAAAGGTTCTATGCCAGTCTGTGCGTTTTTAGAAAATACTCCAAATTATACTTAGTTCCATATGTGTATTTTCCTTAACATGCCTTTGTTTGTAGTGGATGAAATTAATTTCCTTGTTTTGAAACATCTGGGGATTTTAGATGTTCTGAGGTGATGACGTGTTATAGATAGTAGAATAACATTTTATAAATATTTTTGTTTAATTTTATATGAAATTGGAAAAACATTTTATAGGTGGAATAGTTAGACCACCTTTGAGAAGTGCACATTCAGTGCCTGTCCACTGGTCTGTGGGTGAGGGAAGAGACGGCATGGGGGCAGAGTTATGCAGTGCGATCAGGTTAGATTGTAGCTGCAGATCGAGGTATGCCCGCATTTTATACACTGTACTATGTAGAGACATCATGAAACAGTGAAATGGAAAACACGCTTTATTGCTAATACTCTAGTAGTATAGATTAAATAATGATGTCTTACAAGCATTCAGTTATATATTCTGTGCTTTATTGCTTAATGTCTTTTTTAATACTGATTATTAAGAGAGAAGCTTTTTTTTGAGGAAGGTTAGCCCTGAGCTAACATCTGCCGCCAATCCTCCTCTTTTTGCTGAGGAAGACTGGTCCTGAGCTAACATCTGTGCCCATCTTCCTCTGCTTTATATGTGGGACACCTACCACAGCATGGCTTGACAAGCGGTGCCATGTCCACACCCGGGATCCGAACTGGCAAACCCCAGGCCGCCAAAGCAGAACTTGCGCACTTAACCACTGTGCCACCGGGCCGGCCTCAAGAGAAGCTTTTTTAATTGAAATATTTCCATAGGCCTGATGCTGTTTTCTGTTTTTAAGATGAAATGTTTTGCCTCCAGAGACTGCTAGACTCCCTTTCTTTAGTGACTGAGGGTAATGCTAACTCAAACTAATAGAAATACCAGTGCTTTTGGACTTTGACGTAGGGAATTATGCATGATAAATGAAAAAGCAGGTGCAAACCCACATGTATGATCTCAGTCATATAAGGAGTATCTTGGATACTGTGCTCTGGTTTTGTGATTTTAAGTGGATTTGTTTTATCTGTTTTTTTCTATGATAAGCACATATTATTCTAAAAATTGAGGATAAAAATAAACATTATAAAAGCATTGAAGGAGACTGCAAGGAAACACCAACATGGTGGGAGAAGGGGGAGTGGTAAGTGGACTGGTGGCGAAGGGATCTTTCATGTTTTGCCTGTATGTTATATATTACATGAATATTTCTATTCATATATTCATATGTGTATTCATATACATAAAAATAAAAACCAGACAAGAAGCAAAAAGACCAAGTTCTTTGTGGGAAAAGCTTGTAACACTCTCTCATTTACCATTATACCCCAGTGCCTATAATAGAGCCAGACCTGTAGTAGATGCTCAGTAAATAGTTTCTGAAAGAATACTGTAATTCCCTACATGTGAAACAATAACTATGCAGACATAGAAATTTGGAGGGATGTATACCAAAATATTAACAGTAGTACTTTCTGGATGGTAGACCTTAGGGTAATTTACTTTCTCTTATTGTTTAAATTTTCTACCGCAACCACATATTATCAAAGATAATCTTTGTTTACAGGGAGAGTAAACAGGAAAAAAAAAGTTCAGTAGTACCTTCTGTCTAAGAGCGTGATTGTGGTGGTGTAAATTGGTACAGTCTTACTGGAAAGTATTTTGGCAATACCAGTGCTTACCATTGACCCCAGTTCCACTTGGAGGAGTATAGATATAGATACAGAGAGAGAGATAGGGCTGTACACAGATACACATGGCAGCATTATTTGGGACTGGACAAAGAAACAAACTAAATGTCCATAATTAAAAGATGTTAAATAATTAATGGATAAATCCATTCTCTGCAATCTCATGCATCTTCTAAATAAAAAGAAGTAGATCTACGTAAACTGACAAGGAAGATCCATGATAGATTGCTGAGTGAAGAAAAGCAAGTTCAGACTATTGACACATGCGACCACTCAAATGGCTCTCAAGAGAATTATGCTGAGTGAAATAAGCCAATATAAATAATTCCATTTATATAACATTCTTGAAATAACAAAATTATAGACATTGAGAATAGATTAGTGGTTGCTAGAGGGTGGGAAGTGGGGAATATACTTATAAAGGGAGAGCATGAGTGAGCCTTGTGGTGATAGCACGGTTCTGTACCTTAATTGTGGTGGTGGTTACACAATTCCATGCATGTGACAAAATTGCACAGAAAACTATATATACACACAAACAAGTGAGTGCATGTAAAACTGTAAAATTGAAATAAGCTCTGTAGATTGTACCAATGTCAATTTCCTGCTTTTAATATTGTACTATAGTTAAGCAAGAAAGCAAGATGTTACCATTGGGGGAAACAGTGAAAGATACACTGGATCTCCCTGTACTTTTTTTTTTTGCAACTTCCTGTGGATCTATATTTCAAAATAAAAAGTTGGGGGGGGAAAAGCAAGTTGCAGAATAAAGTGTATAGTATGATTCCATTTTTTAAAAGTATATGTTATACACACGTGCATATGTGTAAATATATGTATGTATGTAATTTCTATATACACAGAAAACTATCTAGAAGGATATACACCAAATTGTTAGTACTACTTACCCTGGGTGCAAGGAGGGCACGTGGAAGTGGGCAGACGGGGGGAAAACTTAGTTCTTTCTCCACATGTTTGTACACTGTTTAGAATTTTTTTCTCAGTGAGCATGTGCTACTTTTATATTATTTTAGTGACCAATAAGTACTTGTCAGTAGTGGTTTTTAAACAGCTGGAATAGAGGCTGTAAGAACTACCATGAATTTGTCACCTCCCTTTCTAAATAATGAAATCTCAGCATCACAGCAATCAGCTCAATTAAATTCCTATGGCTTTAAAATAAATACAGAGTAACATCTGCTTCTCAGAAATTTTAACAAACTTTAGTTGTCAAAATAAATGAAGAGCACACTCAATAGAAAACCTCCCTCGAGTGGAGATAAAGCTGCCTGGCAGGAATCAGCCCCACGTGTCCTGAGGCTGTCAAGATCGTACTAACACCACAAATGAGTCTTTGATTTCAGTCAGGGATAATTTATTGAACATAATTTAAAAGTAATTTAAGATTGTGATTAAAAATAAAGTTAACACGAAACATTTAATAATATGTGTGATCTTTATTGTGCTGCTCCTACAGATTACTTTCACATGGGCAAACTGTCCATTTTCAAGTTAAGGTATGAAGAAGGAAAAAGAATTGTTAACCCAAAAGAAGTTAAGAAGTGACACGCACACACAAAAAATGAGGCTAATAGAGAACAAATAGCAGACCTTACTCCTAACTTAAATGTAAATGTATAAACACTACAATTCAAAGGCAGTGAATGTCAGATCAAATTATTTAAAGAGAAGTAAGACCCTATTATATGACTATATGCTGTCTCTAAGAAATCCATTTTAAACGCAAAGACACAAACAAGTTAAAAGTAAAAGGATGAAAAAAATATAATGCAAATATTAGCCATCAGAAAAAAATACTTTCATAATGATAAAGGATCAGTACTTCAGGAAGGAATAACACTTGTATATTTGCCTGATTACAAAGCTTCAAAATACATGTAAAAAGAGAACTAAAAGGAGAAACAGACAAACCTTGAGTCAAAGTTGGAACATTTAAAATCCCCCTCTTTATAATTGATAAAACAGCTGTATCAAAAATCAGTAAGAATGTAAAACCATTTGAATGACATTATCAACCATCTTGACCTAACTGACACCCGGCAAACCCAACACCCATTAACTGCAGAATGCACAGTCTTTTCATTAACACGTGGGACACTTTTAGGACAGACCACATGGTGGACCATTAAACAAATTTCAGCAAATTTCAAAAGACTGAAATATTTTTAAATGTTTTTTGACCACAACAGAATAAAATTAGAAGTCAACAGCAATAAAATATCTAGAAAAGCCTAAATTATTGGAAATTAATAGACACGCTTGTTAAGTGAAGGGTCTAAGATGCTAATCTACTTGCACAGTTACATATTTATATAGAGAAATTAGCAGAAACAACAGTCACCTTGGCCAGAGATCAGACTAATTCACATCAAGAAGAGCCAGAGTGACATTACAGTGTCAGTCCTCCATGCCTACACCTTGCAGACAATGCAGTAAAAGCCAGACTCCATAAACTTACACATGTATGGTGGGATTGTACTGTTGGAAAGGAATCCCAGAATATGAATTTGCCCACTTATATAGAAGTAGGAATATCCACCCCTCCTCCTAAGAAAGGAGAAAGGATCCTGTGTCCTTACTCTTTGGAATGTAAATAAATCTCTCTGGAGAGGAAGACTAGTGTCTGAGTTTATAATTCAGGCTTTTCTCTCTGAAATATAAACACATAGGAAGATAATGTTCAAAATCACTCCTGAGGTCTCTGGGTTACTCAGTCACCCTTGTCATTAGCCTAGGTCCCTCCTTTGGAATGTAACCATTTGGCTCCCAGGGAGATAACAGAAGATGTATTATTCTTCGGATGGCAGTAATTAGCTCTACCTTTAGGGGACAAATGGCTGCAAAGTGATATTGAAAATCTAGTGTTTCTAGGGGAATTAAAAGCAAGCATCTTAACATATCATTTTCACAGCTCAGGAAGCCAAGACTTTGCAAGAACACTGAGAAATTCAGGAAGGATTTGTCTTTTCATAGCACTTCTAAGTATTAATGGGTCAAAAAAGAAATCACAAAGGAAATTAGAAAATATTTTGAACTGAACAATAATGAAAACACAAATACCAAAATTTGTCTTGTGCAGCAAATGCAGAACTAAACATGTAGAACTCTGACCACCATCCAAGGATAATGAAACTTCCTTCACCCCGTCCACAGTTACATTAGAGACTATGTGGGGAGCAATAATGAGGCACCCCTTCCACAACAACCAGAGGTGTTGTCAGCGAAGACATACTGGTGATTTCAAAATACCACCTCTGCCCAACAGCAATGACGTACCCTCTCTCCCCACTGGAGTCTCAGAGGAGGTCAAACGCAAAACCTGGACTTCCACACCCATTTGGCAGAAATGAGATAGCACCCTCCACCCCCGTGGGGACAGTCTCAGAGGAGGGCTGATAAAACAGAAGATTTAAATAAGACCCAAGTTTTCATAATACCTAAACTGTCCAGGATACAATAAAAAATCAATCATCATACCAAGAACCAGGAAAAGCCCAACTTGAATGAGAAAATACAATAGGCACCAACACTGAGATGTTGGAATTATCTGACAAGAATTTTAAAGCAGCCATCATAAAAATGTTTCAATGAGAAACTACAAACATGCTTGAAACAAATGAAAAAGAGAAAGTCTCAGCAAAGAAACAGAAGATATAATGAAGAGCCAAATGGAATTTATGGAACTGAAAAATACAATAACCAAAATTAAAAACTTATAGATAGGCTCAACAGTAGAATGGAAGGAACAGAAGAAACATTCAGTGAGGTTGACGATAGAGCAATAGAAATTAGCCAATCTGAACAACAGGAAGGAAACAAACCAGAGGCAGTGGGGGAGAACAGAGCCTCAAGGACCTGTGGGACTACAACAAAAGGTCTAACATTCTTGTCATTGGACTTCAAGAAGGTGAAGAGAAAAAGTGTGAGGCTGAAAAAGTATTTGAAGAAATATGGCTGAAAATTTCCCATATTTGGCAAAAGACATAAACCTACAGATTCAAGAAGCTATGTCAACCCCAAACAGAATAAATACAAAGAAATCAAAGCCAAGACCCAGTTAGTTCTGAAAATTAAAGACAAAGGAAAAAATTCCTGAAAGCAGTGAAAGAAATGACACCCTACCTACAGGAGAAAACCATTTGAATGACAGTGGATTTCTCATCTGAAAACACCAAGTCAAAAGGAAGTGGCAAAACACTTTTCAAGCGCTGAAAGAAAAGAACTGTCAATGGAAAATCCTATATCTGGTGAAAATATTGTCCAGGAAAGAAAGGGAAATCAAAACTTTCTCAGACAAAGGAAAACTAAGTAAATTCATTATCAGAGACCTACCCCAAAAGAATGGCTAGACAGAAAAGAAATGATACAATAAGAATTCCTGCAACATCAGAAAGAAAGAATAGGGGCTGGCCCCATGGCTGAGTGTTTAAGTTTGCGTGCTCCGCCTTGGCGGCCCGGAGTTCGCCAGTTTGGATCCTGGGCTCAGACCTACACACCACTCACCAAGCCATGCTCTGGTGGCATCCTGCACAGAAGAACTAGAATGACCTACTACTAGGATATACAGCTATGTAGTGGGGTTTTGGGGAGAAAAAAAAAAAGAGGAAGATTGGCAACAGATGTTAGCTCAGGGCCAATCTTCCTCACCAGAAAAAAAAAGGCAAGGAGAGTAAGTGAAATGCATAAAGAATAGAAAAAGTAAAACTGCCCCTATTTCCAGATGATGATTCTTTAGAAAATTCCAAGGAATCAGTAACAATGAAAACTACTATAACTAAAAAGCAAAGATTAGCCAGGGCTCAGAGGACAAGGTCAATATAAAAATGAATTGTTAGGGGGCTGGCCCCGTAGCCGGGTGGTTAAGTTTGTGTGCTCTGCTTTGGTGGCCCAGGGTTTCACCTGTTCTGATCCTGGGCATAGACATGGCACCACTCATCAAGCCATGCTGAGGGGCATCCCACATGCCACAACTAGAAGGACCCACAACTAAAAATACACAACTATGTACCAGGGGGCTTTGGGAGAAAAAGGAAAAATAAAATCTTTAAATAAATAAATAATAAAATAAAAATAAATTGTATGTCTATATACTAGTAACAAACAAAAAATTTTATAAAGATATTTACAATAGTATCAAATAGCTATACTAAGTTGAACAAAAGAAATGAAAGTTTTCTACAGAGAAAACTACAAAACATTGCTGAGACAAAGATTAAACAAATGAACAGATATATTAGTGGATTGGAAGACTCCGTATTTTCAAGATGTCAATTCTCCCCCATATTTATTTATAGGTTCAATACAACACCAATTGTAATCAGCAAGCTTTTTTATTTTTAAGAAACTAAGAAGCTGATTCTAAAATTTATATGGAAACACAAAGGAGCTAGAAGAGCCAAAACAACTTTGAAAAAGAACAAAGCTGTAGCAGTTACACTATCTGACTTCAAAATTTACTCTAAAGCTAAAATAATTGAGACAGTGTGATATAAGCTTAAGGATAAACAAACGAATGGAACAGAATAGAGTCCAGAAATATACCCACACTCACATAGTCTATTTTCAACAAAGATGCAAAATCAATTCAATGAGGATATTTTCAACAAACCGTACTGAACCAACAGAGTATCCAAACGCAAAACAAAAATGAACTTTGATCCCTATCTCATACTAACCCCAAAGGACTAGGAGACAAACCCTGGAGCTAAATATACAAGCTAAAACTAAAAAGCTTTTAGAGGAAAACATAGAAGAATGGCTTCATTATTTGGGTTCAGGTAAAGATTTTTTAGGATATAAAGCAATACCTCCCACCCAAAACAAATGATAGACTGTCAAAATTGACAAATTCTAACCAAAAAACTGAAGAAAATGAATTGACAAGCCTCAGTCTATGAGAAAATAGTCACAAAATCATTCTAAGAAAGGATTTGTATCCAGAATATATACTTTAAAAACTATAACTTATCAACAAACATTTAAACAGGCAAAAGACTTGAATAGATACTTCAGAAAAGAAGCTACACAAATAGCCAAGATGTGTGTTGACATGCTGAACATCATTAGTCATCGGAGAAGCACAAAGTAAAACCACAAATAGATACTAGCACCCAACCCATCAAATTGCTAAATGAAAGAGACTGATAACTCCAAGTGTTGTCAAAAAAGCATAAGCAACAGTAACTCTGATACATTGCTGGTAGGAATGTAAATTGCTTTAAAACACTTTAGGAAATATCTGGCAATTTTTAAAATTTTATTAGGGAAAAATTGACATACCATAGAATGCACATACATAAAAATGTGCATTCTGATACGTTTTGACATATATATACAGCCATGAAATCACCACATCAATATAACAAAAATATCCATCACCTGTAAAAGTTCCTCATGCCAGTGTGTGCGCCCTCCCTCCTGCATCTCCCTGCCCATGCCTCCCTAAACCCAGGCAACCACTCATCTGCCACTATAGCTTATTTTGCATTTTCTAGAATTTTATGTAAATAGAATGTACTTTAGTGGGTCATCTGACTTTCACTCAGCATAATTATTTTGATATTCTCTTGTTATTGTGTTTATCAGATCATTCATTTTTATTCATTTGCATAGATATACCACAAATTGTTTATCCACTCATCAGTTGAAAGTTACTTGACTTGTTTCCAGTTTTTTACTATTACAATAGACCTGATATGAACATTTAGGTATAGGTCTTTTTGATGGACACAGGCTTTCATTTGTCTTAGGTAAATACCGAGGAGTAGAATGGCTGAGTCATATGATAATTGTGTGTTTAACTTTTTAGGGAACTTCCAAACTGTTTCCAAAGTGGTTGCACCATTTTACATTCCCATCAGTGGTATATAAGAGTTCCAGGTGCTCCATATCCTTCATAACACTTGGTATTGTCAGTCATTTAAATTTTTAGACATTCCAATGGATATGTAGTGGTATTTCATGGTTGTTTTAATTGGCATTTCCCTGATGACTAATGGTGTTGAGCACTTTTTCATATGCTTTTTTGCAATCCATTTATTTTCTTTGATGAAGTATTTGTTCAAATATTTTACTCATTTAAAAAAAATTAGGTTATCTTATTATTGCATTTTAAGAATGATTTATATATTCTGGATATGAGTCCTTTATTAGATATTTTTCTTCCAGTCTTTGACTTTTCTTTTCATTCTCTTAACAGAGTGTCTTTCAAAGAACAGAAGTTCTGAATTTTGATGAAGTCTAACTTATCATATTTTAGTTTTATAAATCATGATCTTGGTACACATTTAAGAAATCTTTGCCTAACCCAAAGTCACAAAGATTTGCCCCCCTATCTTTTCTATGAGAATTTTTATATATGTTTTAGGTTTTACAATTAGTCCAAGATCCATTTTGAGCTAATTTTGTATATGGCATGAGATACAGATCACAGTTCATTTTTTCTTTTGCATATGAATACCCATCTGTTCCAGCACCATGTTTTGGAAAAGATTATCCCTTCTCCAGTGAATTACCTGTGTGTTTCTGTTGAAAATTGATGAACTGTTCACGTGTGGGTCTGTTTATGGACTCTCCATTTTATTCAACTGATCTATTTGTCTATCTTTGTGTCAACACCACACTCTCTTGATTACTGTAGCTTTACAATGTCTTCAAATCAGGTAGTGTAAATCCCCCAATTTGTTTTCCTATTTCAAAGTTGTTTTGTCAATTCTAGTCCTTTGAATTTCCACATGAATTTTAAAATTGGCTAGTCAATTTCTGGGAAAAAAAATGCCTGTTGGGATTTTAATTGGGATTGCATTGAAACTACATTGAAATTAGCTTTGGTAGAATTGGCATAGTTATCATATTGAGTCTTCTGACCGATGTACACAGAATCTCTCTCCATTTTTTTAAGATTTCTTTCTCTCAGAAACATTTTGTAGTTTTCACTGTCCTAGTATTGCACATCTGTTTTCAGAATTATCTCTAAGTATTTCATATTTTTAATGCTACTGGAAATGGCATTTTAAATTTCAATTTGATTGTTCATTGATAGTATATAAAAATACAATTGCAACCTTACTATTTTTGTCATTTTCTACATAGACAAATTTTCATCTGTTAATGGACTATTTTCTTTCTCACTTTCCAATCTGGATGAATTTTATTTCTTTTTAGTGCTTTATTACACTGACTATAACATCCAGTACAATACTGAATAGAACTGGTGACAGCAGATGTCCTAACCTTGTTCCTGATCTTAGTGAGAAATAATTAGGTCTTTCAGAATTAAGATGTTAGCAGTAGGTTTTCCACAGATGTACATTGTTAAGTCAAGGGTTTCCTTCTAATCATACTTTTTGGAGAATTTTTGTCAGAGTTGGATGTTACATGTTGTCAAATGCTTTTATCTATGTCTAATGAGATGATCACAATGTTGATGTGGTAAATTAGAGTGATTTGTAAATGCTAAACCCAGCTTGCATTCAAGGGATAACCCTTTGGTCTTGAGGTATTAATGTTTTTATACATTGTAGGGTTTATTAAAATTTTCTTCAGAATTTTTTCATCTATGTTCATGAGGGATATTATTCTGTAGATTTACTTTCTTGTAAAGTCTTCATGGTGTTGTTCTCAGGGGAATACTGGCTTCACACAATGAGCTGGGAAGTAGTCCCTCCTCTTCAATTTCTTTGAGTTTGTGAAGAACTGGTGTTATTTCTTCCAGAAATGTTTGGTAAAATTCACCAATGAAAACTATTTGGGTCTGGATTTTTCTTTGTGGAAAGGTTTTTAACTACAAATTCTATTACTCAACAGATATAAGGCCACTCAGGTTATCTATTTCTTTTTTTAAGTGAGCTTAGTAGTTTGTGTCTTTCAAGGAATTTGTCTATTTCATCTGAGTTATCCAATTTATTGGCATAAAGTTATTCATAATATTTATTATCTTTTTAAAATTTGTAGAAACTCTCTGGTGTCATCTTGCTAATTCCTGATGATGGTAACTTGTGTCTTCTCTTTTTTTCCTGATCAGTCTGGCCAGAGGATTATCAATTTTAATGATTTTTAAAAAGATCCATTTTCTCCATTGTTTTTCTGTTTCCTATCATTGATTTTTGCTTACTTTAGGGATGACAGCTCTTTTTTTTAACTTTCAGTACTTTAAAAGTGACATTGCACTGTCTTCTAGCTTGCACTGTTTCCAACAAGAAGTCTGCTGTATTCTTATCTTTAATTCTCTGTACATTTTCCTTTTTTTCTGACTTCTTTTAAAATTTTCTCCTTGTGATTGGTTTTAACCAGTTTGATTATGATGTGCTTAGTCTAGTTTTCTTAATATTTTTTGTTTGTTGGGAGTGTAGGTTTATAGAATTCATTACATTTTTGTTTTTATTTTTTGCCACTATTTTATAAATATTTCTTGTGTACCTGCTTCTCTCTCTCTTCCTTTGAGGTCTCCAATTAAATGTATAATAGGCCACTTGAAGTTGTTCCACAGATGACTTATTCCTTTTTAATTTATTTTCATCTTTTTTTTTTCATTGTTTCATTTTACATTTTGGGTAGTCTCTGATTCTGCGTCAAGTTCACTAATTTTTTCTTCTGCTATTTCTAATGAAGCTATTGATTCCACGCAGTGTATTTTTCATCTCACACATTGTCATTTTCATTTCTAAACATTCAACATATATTTGACAAAGGACTTGTATCCAAAGTAAAGAACTTTTATCACTCATTAATAAAAAGACAAACAACCCAATATAGAATAGGTAAAAAAACTTCAACAGACACTTCAGAAAAGAAGATACAGAATATGTGATAAACATGTGAAAACATCAACAGTCATCAGGGAAATGCAAATTAAAACCACAATCAAGTACTGTTACATAATCATTCAAATGGCTAAAATTTAAGAGACTGACAATATCAAGTATTGGAGAGGATTCAAAACAACTGGAAAGGCGGTATAGCTCAGGGGCATAACATTTGACTGCAAAACAACTGGAACTTTCATACATTGCTAGTGGAACTGTGAAAGGATAAAACCTCTTTGCAAAACAGTTTGTCAATTTCTTCAAAAGTTAAATATACAGTTTCTATCCAACACAGAAATTGAACTCCTGGGTTTTTACCAGGAAAAATGAACACATATGCCCATACAATGACTTGTACAGGAACGTTCATTAACAGCCTTATTCATAAAAACAAAAAACTGAAAGCAATCCAAACATCCATCAACGGGACATTGTTAGATAAACAAATTGTGACATATTCATATATTGAACTACTTCTTGGAAAAAAAGAAAAAAGAATAACTACTATTACACAGGAACAGGGATGAATCTCAAAGTCATTATGTGGAGAGAAGCTACATATAAAAATATACATATCTTATTATTCAATTTATATAAAAATCCAAAAAAGACATCTAAGGTATAATATCAAAAAGCAATAAATAGTTGGGACCAAAGTTTTTTAAATATATATATTTTTTGCAGGAGTGGGGCAATGAGGTTGAGGAGGGATATAATTGACTAAGAAAAGGCAAAAGAAACCTTCTTAAGTGATGGGCGTTTCCTATACCAGGATTATGATGGTTACATATTTGAGGTCTCACTGAATTGTACAAGATAATAAGTGAATTTGATAGTATATAAATTATACCTCAATAAGGTAAGGTTGATTTAAAAATCTATTCCAGCATTTTTAGTTGTTTTCGGTGAGTAGGCCTTGTCTGTCATAATTCCAGAAACAGAACATCCAACATAATTTTTTCATTTCTTTTATTATGTATGATACTACTTCCTGATTTATCTGTTTTAGACCTTATTCATGCGTTTTCCACCATGGTAGATACCCCCATACAGCTACCTTTTCACTTCCCGTCCCCCATCTCAACATAACTATCGCAATTTAAAAAATCAAATAGTGTTTATACCATTTATGACTATGCAAATGTTGTTCAATGCTACAAAATAGTGTACTATTATCACAGCTTCTTTCTTATGCAATGTAATTGTTTTTCCTCCTGTTAATACTTGCCTTTCATTTTCATTAGCCTGGTTTTCCATGTATCTAAGAATTATTTTTCTCCAAAGCTTGGACATTTCTGCCATATGTATATCATTGATATTCTCCATAAACTCAAACACATAATTTCTACTATTTTCCTGGAGACCTCCCTTCCTGAATCCTTCATCTTTCTGCTCCAGTCTGGACCCATTGACTTGGAGACTTCAAAGCAGTCGTGTTGGTACTTCCCTTCTCTGCTCTCCTATCTTTAGTTCCATGCCTTTCTCATTCTTGTTTTACTCTTCAGCTTTGGGGGAGTTCATCATCCAGGTGCCTCCCATTGGAGCTTTTTGGGGGGCTCTTTGTCTCTCTTCTATATTTAGACTACAACTTTCTTCCCTTTATTACGTCAGACATCTCTCTCTCTTTTTTTCTTCCAAAATATTCATTGAAATCTCTTGTCTATTGTTTTCTCTCCCTTTCTTCTCAAGGGTTAGTAATTTAAAAAATCTTTTTACTGTCATCTGACCAAGGTTTCAGGAGAGGGAAGAGAAACCTATGTTCTCAATTCATCATTGTAAACTGGAACCCAGGCATGACATTTGAAATGAAGGACACATTCTTGATTTTAACAAAGGAGAGAAAATGAGTACATATACAGTAGATTTGGTGCTATGAAGATGAAGGGATTCATATCAATGGGCTTCACTTTTATCAGTGAAAGATGAGGCTAGGTCACTAGCTCAGGGTGATGATGAAGGAGGGCCTGTAGGCAGAAAGCTTCTGGAGAGAAGAAAATGTAAGAGTCATCTTACTGAACAGAAAATTACACCCATCAGAGAAATATATTATGAGCTAAATTGTGTTCTCCCCAAATTCATATGTTGAAGTCCTAACCCCCAGTACCTCAAAATGTAACCATATTTGGAGATAAGGTCTTTAAAGAGGTAATTAAAACGAGGCTGTGGGAGTGGGCCCTAATACAATATAGCTGGTGTCCCTATAAGAAAAATTTACACACACAGATTGATACCAGGTATGTGCAAGCACAGCAGGACAACCATGTGAAGACACAGTGAGAAGGCAGCCACCTGAAGCAGGAAAAAGAGGCCCGGAACAGATCCTTCCTATGACTCTCAGAGAACACTCACCTGCCAACACATTGATCTTAGACTTCTAGCCTCCAGAGCGGTGAGAAAATAAATATCTCTTGTTGAAGCCACCCAGCCTGTGGCATTTTGTTATGGCAGCCCTAGCAAACCAATACACACAGTAATGTTGCTGTGCAGTGTTGAGTTCTGAATTGGGGTTGTGGCCAGAACTTTAAACAGAAACTAATAACCCTAACAATGTGCTTTTCTACAGCAATATTCAGCAGTTAAGTGGGTTTCAAACAAGAAAAGGCAAATGGTAGAGTTCATCCAGAGGATTTTCCAGTGAATACATGGGAGACAAAGACACTGAAGGTGAATGCATTATCCTAAATAAATCATAAAGCACCCTCCACCCAGACACCCAAGGCTGAAAATTAGGAGTCATACAAACAGTCACAAACCTCTGTTGATTCTACCCGTTAAACTCTCTCCACCCCCACCATCCAAATTCAATACCTAGCTGGATTACTATAATAGCCACCAGGTCTCTCCATTCCCAGTCTCTTCCTCTACCAAGCCATTCTCCACAATGTTTGTTTTGTTTGTGAGGAAGATGGTCCCTGAGCTAACATCTGTCCCCAATCTTCCTCTACTTCGTCTATCAGACGCCACCACAGCATGGCTTGATAAGTGGCATGTAGGTCCACGCCTGGGATCTGAACCTCTGAACCCAGGGCTGCTGAAGCAGAGTGCACCAACTTAACCACTATGCCACTTGGCCAGCCCCAACACAGTGTTTTCCATTATTCAACTAATTAAAAGTTTTCAATGGCTCCCCATTACTTACGTGACAAAAGCCAAACTTAGTGTCACACAAGATCTTTCATGTTGTGGTCCCTGCCTACCTCTTGAGCCTCATCATCTATCACTTCTCTTCCCCACTCCCAAGTACCCTACATTGCAACTAAACAACTGGCAATTCCATGAATTATCACTAGACTGTTACTTCCGCCTGCAATTCCTGCCACCCATTTGCTTGACAAACAAAGAATCTGCTCAAGGATCACTTCTTCTCCTCAGGCAAGGCTGATAAACGGCCCTTTCCCTGGATTCTTTTTACAATCTATACTTATATCCATTAAGTCAATCATCACACTGTATTACTTATGCTGCACGTTTTACTCAGTGAAACAGTGAACTCCTTGAGGCTAACACCCAATAGCATCAGGTCTCAGTGAAGATAGACCCTCTATAAATATTTGAGAAGTGGACAACTGGTTGAAACAGAGCCCCAGGAGCTGTGTTACAGATATAAATCAAGGACTGTTCATAATGCAAGGTTGGCACAGATATATTTTATTACACATGTGATTATTAACAGTTCAGTAGCAATGAGCTTTGCTTGTTGGTAAAAAAAAAGATTAACTCTATGATGGCTGTGGTGGTAACAGTTGCAGAGTTTTAAGGAGAAAAGTCAAATGTTTCAACAGTATTGCCTTGGCCAAGAAGTGACTGAAACAAAGCTACAATCTTTTATTTATAGTAGTTAGTGTGCTATATTAAAATGAATATGGTCTTCAAATAAACCTAGACCTGAATTCTATCTTTACAGAGTTTATTAGCTGTGTGAACATGGAAACGTTGCTGACATTTCTGAGCTTGCTTCTAATTTGTACAGTGGGGATATCTATTTCACAAGATTGTTTTAAAACTTAAATATGATTAACTGTGCATTAAAACACCTGTCTCCTCATGAATTGTCTTCCATTTCTTTAGATTCAAGGTTTTAATATCCTTCTGCTTCTCTGAGATTCAAGTTACCATTATTTTATCAAACTCCAAAGTCAAAGACAGCTTCTGAGTTATACAGAGATCAGAGCAATAGAAGTAGTTGTGGTATCAAGCACGTCCCCTGTGCCTTCTTTCCTCATCTTTCTCCTAAACAGCGTTAGCGCTCACCATTTCCAGGTATGAAAATAAAAGTTCAGAGATACTAAGTTGCCCATATGCACCAGAGACATTTCTGTGAGCTATAAAAAGCATTCACCAGGTACTTAGACAAGAATATGACCTACCAACAACATAGTTCAGCTTGGTTAGTCAACTGTCATGTGTCAGGAACTCTGTTAGGTGCAACAAATAAAAAAAAATCAATGTCTGCACCAAAGCCTACACATACTAGTGGGAGATATTAAAAATGTGAACCCTGTAACTAACAAAACATGGTATTTTTTGTTAATGAAAAGAACATTCAATGAAAACATTCAGTGTAGGCAAATGAGATTGGCACTCATACATCAGTCTTGCTGTTTTACTACCTTCGTGGAAAGCCATTTGGCAACGTGCACCACAGCTTTAAATGGAGAGCTTTGGGCACTAAATTCTACTTATCCATGTGACCTCAATATATTTTCAAAAAGTATATGCAAATAAAAAGACTAAAAGAAAAAATATACGTGAATGAGGATTATCTCTGGGTAATGGGATTGAATTTTTTCTTCTACATATTTTGAAAATTTTCTCTTAAAAGCGTTTAAGTTACGATTTCTGGACTATACAGTAATTCAAACCCAAGTCGCTCTCATTTTAGACAAGTTTAGGGGTTTTAGACAAGTTCCTGAAATGTTTCCTCACATGTAAAATAATCCCAAGCAATAAGATTACCGTATTTGGTAACACATGTAAAGCGCTTGACTATTTTTACTATCTTTAGAAAAAGGTTATTTGAAAAAACAAACAATTTTCAACTGATGAATTGTATGGTCTGTTTATTATATCTGAACAAAGATTTCTTAGAATACACCTTCATGTAGCAATTCTGTCCACTTTAAGTAGCAAATCCCAGAAAACCCCGCTATTTTTAGGAGTAAGTTTAACTGGAAAAGCTCATTTTTTCATTTACATGAGACCATCATTGTCGACAGATGGAAAGCAAACTAACGTTCCAAGACGAAGCTCCCAGCAGCCTCCCCGCTCTGAGGCTCGGGGCTCGGGGGCTCGGGGGCTCGGGGGCTCGGAGCCCGCAGCCCGCCCGCAGCGCTCCGCGCGGCCGCCGCCAGGACGCCCAACTCCCGCCGAGCGGCGCCGCGCACGCGCACGCGCTTCCGGAGGCTCCGCGCTCGGCTCCAAGTCGGGGACAGAGGGGCAGCCCCGGGGGGCAGAGCCGAAGGGGGCTGAGGGGGCTTAGGACCACTTCTTGGTGACGTTGAGGTGGCTGAGCTGGTCGACGACAAGTCTGTGCGGGGGGAACCTGGACACGCCGGCCGCCTTGATGGCCTCGAAGGCCGCCGCCCTGCGGCCCGCGGCGTGGCCGAACTCCTGCTCCGCCGTGAGGTAGGGCGCGCTCAGCCAGTAATGGTTCTCAGCCTCTGTCTCCAGGCGACGGCGCATGTTCTGTTTCGCGTGGAAAGACACGGCCCGCGGCCGCCGGTGCTTCCCGATCCACTGCCGCCCAGGAATGCGATTGCGGCGGAGCAGGGCGGTCAGGAACATGGCGCCTGTCGAAGAGGACAGAAGCCGGGAACGGCTGGCGACGAGCCGGCCGCGGCACCTGGCAGCAGGCGCGCGAACTCCGCTCGCTGCCACGCGCCATCCCGAGAACGCGCACCGCCCCCGACCCCCGACTCCCGACCCCCAACCCAGAAGGCCGCGGTCAGCCCACCCAGGGTGGACTGGCGAAGGAGCGGACGCCAGCAGCGCCGAAATACACCCACTCACTCACCACGCGCGGTCCTCAGGAGCCCCGCGGCGCCCCGCACGCCGGCCCACACGACGCCGGAAGTGCGCCCGCTGCGCGGAGCCTCTTGGCTCCTTCGCGCGAGACTTCAGCTATCGCGAGAGAGGATTTGTGCGATTCTGCGGGACCAATGACGCTTCCAGCGCCAAGAGTTCAAACGACTGGCGGGCCCTGAATCCGAGTGGCGGTGTTTCCTCGCGCCCGGGGTCCTGCTGAACAGTCCTCATCCATGGAGCTGATCCGAAGCTTCCATGGGAAGCTGCGGTCTCTGGCCATCACCCTAGACCGCGAGACGGCCTGGCTGCAGCGAGCGCTGCACGGAGAGGAAAGCGGTGAGTGAGGCAGGCGGGCGTTGGGTGGACTTGCGGGCGTTGGGTGCACTTGCGCGCGAGGGGCCTTCACGCTGCCCGCAGCCGTCCGGGGTGCGCGTGTCAGAGGGCACTAACAAGGGACAGTGCACGCACAGGAAACGAGACTTGCCTGCAGTGGGAGGAGCGCTTCGGAAGAGCTGTGGGGTGAGGTGGTACACCTATCAAGATGCTCGACCTCTCGTTAGCGCAGCTGCAAGGGGCCGCAAGTGCCGCCTTTTCGTTGCTTACTCGTATGACCCCGCAAGTATGACTGTTTTAGTTCTGTGTGCAACCACAGTACTCTCCTTGAATAGTGAAAGTAGCACGTTATTATGTTGCGAAGAGGAACAGCGGCATTTAGGAAGAAAAATCTAAATTAACAGACTGAGCTCATAATGCATACACTAATTTAGACATGATATGCTTTCAAGTCACATATAACGTGTGTTTATCAATAAAAATACAGTATAAGCAAAATTACACTTTCTTTTTAAAATGCAGCTATTTAGCACTGTTCTTTACATGTGTAGTGACTTTTGTCTCACCCAAATGGTCCATAGTTGCAATAAGAGTCTGTATTTTTCCCAACAAACCATATTTTCAACACAAACACTAGTACTTACTACTGGGGGGAGGGGGTTTTTTTTGTTTTTTAAATAAATGAAGCAAAATTCTCTACTACAGACCTTTGTATTTTGTGGTCTAGCGGTTAAAATCTGGTGCCCTCACCGCCGCGGGTTGGTTCCTGGTCAGGGAACCACACACCCGTCTGTCTGTCTGTTGTCACATTGTGGTGGCTGCTGTTGCCATGATGCTGAAAGCTGTGCACCAGTATTTCAAATACCACCAGGGTCACCCATGATGGACAGGTTTCAGCGGAGCTTCCAAACTAAGACAAGACTAGAAAGAAGGACCTGGACACCCACTTTCGAAAAAATAGGCCATGAAAACCCTGTGAATAGCAGCGGAGCATCGTCTGATGGAGCGTGGGAAGGGGAGAGGACGGCGCAGAAAGACCAGGTTCTGCTCTGCTGTCCCACAGGGTCGCTAGGAGTTGGAATATCCACTCTACGGCACTAACAACAAAACTTTCGTTTTATAGGTTTTTAAAAGTTATTGCAAGAGTAGTTCAGATTTTGAGATTATTTTATAAATGTCATAATTGTAATGTGCCTTAAAATAGTATACCCTATAGACACAGACTCCTTACTATAATTATATTGTGATTAGTGTTCCAGCCATTTAAAAATGTTTAGTCTTGTGACTGTAAAAACAATGTATGTGCATGGCAAAAAATTTGAAATATGGAAAAGTAGAAAGAAGAAAATAAATATGTCCTGTAACCCTGCCATCAGAAGACACCTCTATTAATATTTTAGTAGCTTTTCTACCATTCTTCTTTTTAGAGTTGCTTTGTTTTTGTTTGATTTTGTTTATATAGTTAAGATAATGCAATAAGACACAAAATTGTGTTAACATTTTTGGATTCTTGCTATATAGGTGAATTGCTTTCCGCAAAGCTTGTGCTAACTTACCTTCTTACCAACGTATTACCTGTGTACACAAATTCTGCATTTTCTTTTAGCTTTACAAGAAAAAGTTGGAATAATTTTCAATTCTTGGCCCATATATATTACAGAAAATATGGAATTGTGACAATTAGAGAAAATTATCACAAAAAATTTCACCTTTTATGATTATAGTGATGAATCATTAAATTGGTTGACTTTTTAAAAACATCTTTATTGAGGTATAATTCACATAACATAAAATTCACTGTTCAAAGGATACAATTCAATGGTTTTTAGTATATTCACAGAATTGCACAACTGTCATCACAATAAGTTTGAATTTTCATCACCCCTAAAGGAAACTTTTCCTGTGTAACTGTTAACAACCATTCCCCATAATCCCACCCTCACCTATCGCACTAGCCTTATGCAACTACTAATCTACTTTCTGTCAATAGATTTGCCTATTCTAGACATTTCATATAAATGAAATCATACAGTATGTAGTCTTTTGTGACCGACATTTCACTTAGCATAATGTTACAGAGTTCATCCATGTCTTAGCATATATCGGTACTTCATTCCATTTTATTGCTGAATAATATTCCCTTGTATGGATATATCACATTTTGTTTGTCTGTTCATCAGTTGATGAACATTTGGATTGTTTCCACTTTTTGGCTATTATGAACAGTGTTGCTGTAAACATTTGTGTGCAAGTTTTTGTGTGAACATAACGTTTTCAGTTCTCTTGGCTACACAATTAGAAGTGGAATTGCTGGGTCATATGGTAACCCTATGTTTAACTGTTTGAGTAACTGCCAAATTGTTTGCCAAAGTGGTTGCACCATTATACATTTCCACCAGCAATGAATGAGGGTTGAAATTTCTCCACATCCTTATCAACATTTGTTGTTGTCTGTCTTTTTGATTATAGCTATTCTAGTGTGTATAAAATAGGATATCATTGGGTTAGGTTTGCATTTTCCTAGTGAAAATTGGTCAATTTTTAACAGGTAGAAAGAGAAGATCTTCAAAACAAGCATGTTTTAGAAAAGAGAAATATAATCCTTTTTTAAAAACTGCTTTTACATTATGTATATGACCAACTGATAAATAAGAAAGGTGACAGTGCAGTGGGTAAAGAATGTCTTTTCAGTAAATGGTGCCAGGTTAATTGGACACTAATAGGGAAAAAAAGAAGGGATCTTGATCCTTACCACATGCCATATACAAAAATCAATTGATTGTAGTTCTAAATGCAAAAAGCAAAACAATAAAGCTTTTAGAAGAAAACATAAGTGTTGCCATTGGCAAAGATTTTAAAAATAGGACCAAAAGGTTCTCACCAGAAAGGAAAAAATTGCTGAGTAGGACTAAAGTTTTAAAGAAAGGCCTAACACTTTTCTTTGTGATTGACAGGATATAAATTATAAGTAAATACCTATAAGGATTTTATAATTCTAAGAAACTATACTAAATCATATTTTCTATTCTTTTTCCTTATTGTACTTTTTCCTTTCAATATTCATATCGAAGACTTTGAAGATTATCCACTGAGAATTTTACATGACCTTCATTCAGAAGTCCGGACTCTAAAGGTATCACTCCTATAATAATAATTTATCATTTATATGTGGCACTTTTTAAAATCTAAACAGATTGTCAAAAGTTAGAGAAATTATAATGTACTTTCTTCTCTCATAAAAGGGTGATGTCAGTATTCTTCTTGATAAAGCAAGTTTGGAAACTCAAGAAAGCATTGGTTTCATAAAGGCAACAAAAGTACTGATGAAAAAAAATTCAATGGATATCATGAAAATAAGAGAGTTTTTCCAGAAGTATGGATATAATCCGCGTGCCAAGAAAAATTCAGGTGTGAATAACTTGAGTTTTATAGCATTTGTTTTAGTATTAAAGAAAGAAGGCAGCATGATTAAGTGAAACTACTGTAGGCTTGGCCATGGTTTCTAGTTCTGGCTCTGCCGTTATATGACCATCATTTGATCATCTTTTATTCAACACTCACTGTGTGCTGGATGCAGTGCTGATCAGTGGTGCAATATAAAGACAGTCCTTGCTGTCCTTTCCAAAATGATAGATGAGCGCTAACACAGTGCCAGGTAAAAGAAGAGTATAAGATAAATCTATGTGACTTGAGGATAGTTGGTTTCTAATTAGCTCTGCCAATAAATAGCTGAGAGACCAACCTTCAGGCATGCTATTTCATTTTTCTTGTTCTCAGTTTCCTCTTCTGTAGAACAAGAGATTTTTGGCTATATAAATTGATAGCCCTTTTTAGTTTTAAAATTCTAATGAAGGGTAGTGTAGGACGGTGATTTAGAATTTAGAACCAAACTGCCTGAGTTCATGTCTGATTCCACCACTTACTAGCTGTGTTATTTTTGACCAGTCACTTAACCTTGTGCCTCAGTTTCTCATTTGTAAAGTGGAGATATTTAATAGTATCTACCTCTGAGGTTGTATAAGGCTTAAATGAGATAGAATTTGCTTAGAATAGTACTTGCCATCTTAATTACCCAGTGTTAAATATTGTTATTGTTATGTCCATACTAACAGTATGCTTCCGTGTCTTCATTTCTATTATGAGAATGATCTTTGTACATAAATAAAATATTAATTGAATTCAACAAATATGTATTGAGGATATGTATGAAAGATATATTAAACAGTCCACATGGTATAAGGGACAGAACTCATTTGACTTTGGTGTGAATAAGCCATGGATTCAATATTGGCCCCACCAGTTACTACATGTGCGACCGTTGGTATCTTCTCTAAATTGCTTTTTCCTCACTTGTGAAATGGGGATGATAATACATTCCTATGGGGTAGTGATAATGGTGATGATTTTATTTATATCCTTTTCCTTTGGACCCAAAAGATTCTGACAGGGATCTATAGCAATGTCTGATAGACCCCATTTCAACTCCAGACTTTCCTTTAAAAGATGGAGTAAACAGAAACAAAAAAGGTCATTGTCAGACATATAAAAATGCATTTCAATTCATAACAAGAAAAGTACAAATATTTTCTTCTTACAATGCAACAAACAGGAAATTTTAGAAAAAATTTTTCCCGTTTCTTTCAGTAAATATGTATGATTGTTACAATTAATATTTCTAATTTAGCAACCAAATGACATTTTTTCAATATCATTTAAAACAAATCTTTTTGTTAACTCCCTCCCTCCTAAAGCCTAAACATGGCAGCATTTGGAAGCAAAAGACATGGGCTCAAGCCTTGGCTCTTTAAATTTTATCAACTGAGTGTTCTCCAAAATGTTGTTTAGTACCCTCATATAAAAATGAGGAAAAAATATCCTAAGATAATTTGTGCTTGGAGCAGTTAATATGAAAACTAAATGGAGTGAAACATATAGAAATGCCTATCCCATGGGAGATTCCAAATACATTTTGTGTCTCTTCCTTCATTTCACCCTCTCCTTTCTCTTTTCCTTCTTTCCATCACCCCTTTCCAACTACTGATTCATACATTTCTTTTCTTCTCTTTTTTCTTTAAAGATTTTATTTTTCCTTTTTCTCCCAAAGCCCCCCGGTACATAGTTGTATATTTTTAGTTGTGGGTCCTTCTAGTTGTGGCATGTGGGACGCCACGTCAGCATGGCTTGATTAGCGGTGCCATGTCTGCACCCAGGATCCAAACAGTGAAACCCTGGGCCACCAAAGAGGAGCATAGAAACTTAACAAGTCGGCCCACGGGGCTGGCCCCCATACAACATTTCTTTAACATACATGTTACATTTGTCCTTCTGCATTTTCCTACACCCATTGCATTCTCTACTTTATTACCTTGCTGTCTCACTGAAGCCCTATCGTTTGTTAAGTTAATCTCTGCCCAGATCCTGACCAAATCCACTTATCTTCTTTCTAGTTATCTTTTTGATTTTCTGTTGTCTCTTATACCAAAAGCTAGTATTTCTTCCTCTTGAACTCTTTCTTGGTGCTGTAGGTGCTATCCTGGATGTTTTAACTCCAACTTAAGTTTCACACCAAATTCATTAACCAGTGGTGTACCCAGGAAATGGCAAAGGACTGTGGGAAAAAGTACAGTTGTTAGTAAATTATTTAGTCTTAAATGTCCAGTGTAGTGATTAAGGGTATGGGGTCTGGAGCCATATATAACCTATAGAAGGTGAGAAGCTACAGGTCTGTCTAATGCTCTCCTATTAGTTCTCTCAACTAGGCTTTTGATACAGGTATTCCAGACTGAATGAGGATAAAAATTTATCTCTGTGTAACAGTCTTTCCTTTTTAACTTAGGCATCTGTAAGTTAAAAATCTAAAGTTATAATGTTATACTTTGTGTTAAATCCAGATCATACTTAATTCCACACACTGTAATTAATGTCATTAAATGATAAAATAGTTTCATAATATATTAAGAAAGACTGATAAGTCACATTAACTGGGGAAGAAGTAAGGAAAATGGACTTTTATTTGTGGGTATTGATTTTTCATTTTTTAACACTTTAGTGTATTTCCCTTCTCTACTGTGTCATCAAAATGGTATACGGGTAGACAAGAGGTACATGTCAGAAATTTACTAAATGGACAATTGAAATAAAACTTTTAGAGACTGAGGAGAGAATCAGGACTTTTGCTGATTTAGAACATTTCAAATGAAGCTATTTTATGTGGTTTTAGTACATGAGATTTCCTGGTTTGATGTTTGACCAGAATATGACCTCCTTGGTTTTTCCTCCCAGTGGATGAGCAGGAAGTCATTGAGTCTAAACCAGAGTCTGCTAAGCATGAAAATCTTCAAAAGCCTGATGTGAAGGATGATTTGTCTGACCCTGCTGTTCCAAGCGGTTCTGTTTCTGAGAAGTCTCCACGTAGTCCACAACTTTCAGATTTTGGACTTGAGCGGTACATGGTATCCCAAGTTCTACCAAACCCTCCACAGGCAGTAAACAGCCATAAGGAAGAGCCAAAGATCATAACTCCGTCTTCCAAACAATCACCAGTTAAGGTAATAAAGACTCCAAAATGTGCACTCAAGATGGATGATTTTGAGTGTGTGACTCCTAAATTAGAACACTTCGGTATCTCTGAATATACTATGTGTTTAAATGAAGACTACACAATGGGACTTAAAAATGTGAAGAAGAATAAAAGGTAAGCAGCTTCCTTACAAGGCACACTTTATGGAACTTTCTAAATCTTTTGCATTTATTGATTTTTCCTAGAAGAAATATGATGTTTCAGACACTATCTTTCCTTCAAAATGTTTTCAGATACTTCTTATTTCAAACTTTGCTGAATCGCCAATTCTGTCAGTAAATAAAGTGAGCTATTGGTTTCCTCAGTTTACATGAGGGCCTGAAAAAAGATGGCATTTGGTGGGATAGAGAATAAAATTAAAGGGGTAAAATTAGTAAGAATTTGTGACTTATTTTGTATGGAGACCTGGGAAGAGAAGCAGATCCAGGATGAATCACAGATTTCTGCTTTGTTGCCCGGGGTGATGCTCAGGGAAACAGCTAAGATAAGAGTGCCTTCTGGCTGGAGGTAAGGTGATGGATTTACATGTCGATTTTGGATTTTTGGGTGCCTGTAGAGGTGCTCTTAAGCCTAGGTTTTGTAAAGTGAATTTGAAGCTCAGTGATGAATTTCATGCTACACTAAAGAGATTGGGGGTGATTTGTATGGAAATGGTAATTAAAGACTTACATTGAAAATGAAAATACCACGTTATCAGAGTAGCCAAGCAATGTCTAGGGAAAAAAGAAGAGAATAAACACTAAAGATAAAATGTGATTATAAAAGATTTTTACAAGAGTAGAATTGATAAATCTAAGACTGGTTCTTAGTTAAACATAAATATAAATGACAAAATTAGGAACTAAGGCCTATATTTTTGATTTTTTTAAGCTATTAGAAATACTGCAGGATATAGTATTGGGAAATTTGGAAGGTTTAGATAAATGAAAGTTTTTTGAAAACAATACAAAATTATCAAAGCCGACTTGAAGTAGAAAACCAGGATAGAACAAAAGTCAGAGAAAAACTGAAAAAAGTTGTCAGAGAACTACCTCCAAAAAATTCTGGGCACAGATGGTTTTCTGGATTAATCCTTGCACAATTTCAGAGAACATATATGTTCTGTCTTACATAAGAAGTTCTTTTTCTAAGAAGAGTTTTATGTTCTAGTGCAGGTGCCAACACCTCACCTGGGGGGCTGCAGACCCACAAAACCTCTCCATGTTCCATTTCCTCACTAGTAAAGTGGATGTATCATACCCATCCTGCTTACCACAGAGTCAGTGGGGGTATAATGTATACAAAATTATAAAACTGCCTTAAGAATGAGATACTATGAAAATAATGATCTTTAAAAAGAACTGTCTGTCTCAGGGGTCTACAAACTGTGGCCACAGGCCAAATCCAGCCTGCTGCCTATTTTCATAAATAAATTGTATTGGAACATAGACTCAAAAAAACGTTATTTTTCTAAAATAGAATAAGACAGAAAACTCTGCAGTGCAGTTTATGAGATTGGTATACCCTGATACAAACACTGAGAAAGCACACAAAAGGCAACTGGCCCAATCTAATTTGTGAATACAGATGTAAAAATCCTAATTAAAATACTCACAAATTGAATTCAACAGAATGTTAAAAGTATAATGGGCAACTTCCAAATTAAGCTTATCCCAGGAATGCAAAGATAGTTAATATTTGGGAACTCATAAAATACATTATTTCTATGACTCAATAATGAAAAAAAGGTACAATAATCTCAATAGATGCCAATAAGGAATAGGAGAAAATTTGACACCTGTTCTTCATTTAAAATGCTTGCTCAAACTCTAAATGAAAGGATGCTTCATTAACATCATAAACAATATAGAGATCTAACTCAGTAGTGAAGCTATCTGTCACCATCATTCAACATCGTTCTTGATGCTCTTGCCAATGTAATGAGATAGGAAATAGAACTAAGAAAGATTTCTAGGCCATTATTTTGTATCTGGGCAACTCAAGAAAGTCACATCTAAAACATCTAGAAATAATAAAAGTTCAAGAAAGAGGCTGACACAAGATATGTTTTATATGAAATAACTATTTAAAATAATATGCTTTCCTATATTTTATTAATAACTAGTTGGTAACTATAGTGGAAAAAGCCCATTCAAATTTGGAACAAAAAAGTAAAATACCCATGCCTGTTGTAGGTGAAAGGCCTATATGATTAAAACCTTAAGACATTTCTGAGTTATATAAAGGGGAAGTTAGGACGAAGAAAGATATTATATTCCCGAAGAGAATGACTGGATATTATTAAGATGTTTAATCATATCAAATTAATCTATAGATGTCATACAGTTACAACAAAGCCTCCGTAGGATCAATAGAATTTTTTTTTGAGTTGGAGAAAGAGGGATATTTGACAAAATGATTCTAAAGTTTATTTGGAAGAATAAAAAGTAAGGATAGCTAAGAAAATAATGAAAAATAATAGTAATGAGGGGACTTGACCTACTAGATACTAAAATATATAAAGCTATAGTATGTAAAATTGTATAAAACTGTCACAGAATGGACCTATAACTGGAACAGAATAGCCCAGAAGCACACTCTAATTTACATAAGAATGTAGTATTTCCTGAAGGTGTTTTTGAAGTAAAGATTATTCAGTGAGTTAGGCGAGGACAGTTGGTTGACTGAACCATCTTGAACTAGTCAGTGATACTCCTCAACTATATTTTAGACATCTGGGTAATTGCCTAAAACACCCTTAATAAGATGAGTCCAGAAAAATGCCAAGGTTTTAATCTGTATTTGTGTACTCGTAAAATTCCACTTTATGATTTTGAAGCCATGGGCTATACAATTCCCATATTGGAACTGAGTTGAACTTACAACTTTCCTTTAAGTCAGAGATTCTCAACCGACTTCTAAGTCAAAACTATCAATACAAAATGATTCTTAACCTTTTTTGGGCCATGGATGTACATTAAAAAATAAATATATATATATTTGTTCCATGGGATTTCTGTTCAATAAACAGAACTGAATGTTCATCCAGATTTGATGAAATATAATAAGATTAAATTTTTTCCCAGAGATTTAATACTAACTTTTTTTTTTTACCTTATAATTTCCCTGTGAGTCATGCCAATGAGGAGGCCATAGAAACAGAACCAGTGACCAATGATAATTTCTTTGCCACTCCTGGCCTCGTAATCCAGCAGGTGGGAAAAAATGGTAAGTGTAAAAATCAAGTTACTTCTCAGCTATACTCCTTCTAGACTATCTTTGTACAAAAATGGTTCTGTCACCTTGCAGATGCAGCCTTCTGCATCTTCTCAGTTCATAATGTTGGATTATATTAAGTACCATTCCCTTCAGGTTCAGCATGATTTCATACACAAGGAAGATATAATTTTCTGGTATGTTTTTCATACTCTTGCTGATTATATTTAGTATTTGTCAGCTTGTTTTTAACATTTTAACTTAAAACATATAAATATATATAAATTCACCAATCTTTTGATATAGGGCCAGTAGTACCTTTTTTTAAGTTTAGCTTCAGCCTGTTGATTAGAGTTCTACATTATCTTTCTTACGTAAACCACACTCAGATTACCTCAGCTACCATTTCAAATTCTGTGTTTTTTTAAGTAGTACAAGAACTTAAAGAAAATTTTCATTTGTGTTTTCATATTTGTCCCAGCAAACATGAAAACATTGGTTTCCATGAAAATAAAAAATAAAAAAATCCTGGAGTTTTATGATTTCTTTGAATAATTATTTATAATTGTTTCAGCTATACCAAATTCATTTTCAAGTTTTTTAAAGTAACTTGTCTTTATCAGGTCTTTACAAAGTTTTGGACATATTTTCAGAAAACTTCTCTTTTTCTTGTAATTTCAGTGACATTAAATTAACAAGTATTGCTAGCATAAACAGGAAAAAATACAACTGACTCATAGTAAGCTTACAGCTCGACTTATAAGTTAAAACATGATCATATTAAAGAGTAACCTATTTTAAAAAAGAGAGAGATTGGACCATCACCTCACACTATACTCAGAAATTAATTCCCAGTGAACTGTAAACTTTTTAGAAAATGATAAAGGAGAATATCTTTATGACTTCTGAAGTGGAATGGATTTTTTTTTTTTTTTTTTTTTTAGATTTTATTTTTTTCCTTTTTCTCCCCAAAGCCCCCCGGTACATAGTTGTATATTCTTCGTTGTGGGTCCTTCTAGTTGTAGCATGTGGGATGCTGCCTCAGCGTGGTTTGATGAGCAGTGCCATGTCCGCACCCAGGATTCGAACCAACGAAACACTGGGCTGCCTGCAGTGGAGCGTGCGAACTTAACCACTCGGCCACCGGGCCAGCCCCAGTGGAATGGATTTTTTAAAGAATAGTTACTAGCTGAAATCCTTCAGGATACCGTTGGTAATATATTTTATGGCAGGAATGGAAAGCTTAGGTTTATCCATTAGTAATTTGGTTAAGTGGAAGCTTATTATGAGAGTTTTTATTGTACTTTAGTTTGACCCTATTTTTATGCCACAAAGTACCATTATTAAATTTTTATAGCCTATACTTATTAAAATTTAGTAATTTGTTTACCATTTTCTATGTTTACCATTGCTTCCTATATCCCACTCATTCCTTCTGGGTTTTATTTTCTTCTTGTTAAAGTACATCCTTTAGTAGTCCTTTCTGAAATGTTATTTATAGTCTGTGTGAAGTAATCTCTAGTTTTGTATGTGTGAAAACATTTTTTTCTTTTGTCTTCCTCACTCCTTTTAAAGATAATTTAGCTGGGTATAGACCACTAGATTGAGGACTGTTTTTGATCAGTATTTTATAGAAATTATTCTGTTGTGATCTGGTATCTGTTGCTGCTGATGAACAGAGGATTATTGGTCTGATCAGCTTTCCTTTGTAGAAAATCTGTCTTTTCTTTCTGGTAGTGTATAAGATTTTTGTCTTTGATAGTCTACATTTCATTTACTGTGTTTAGAATTTGGTGTCGTTTTTCAAACTAAGGACTCATGTCATCAATTCTGGAAAATACTCTTGACATTATCTCCTTAATAATATTACCTCTCCCCTCATTCCTCAATTTTTTTCTCCTGAAATTCCTGTAAGGTATGTTTTAGAATGTTATGCTTCAGCCTCCTCAGTTTGTTAACTTCCCTTTGATGTTTTCCTTCCCTCTCTCTATGCTACTTTGTGCTTTTGTTAGAGTTTTCTTCCACTTTCCTATTTCTCTTTTACAGAGTCTAAATTATTGTTTTAATCCATTGATTGAATTTTTACTCCAATGAATACATTTTCTGTTTTCTAAGTTTTTTCTTTCAAATGTAACTGTTTCTTTTTTTTCCTTCCATTAATCATTCTCTTGCTTAGGATTTCTGTGCCATCATTTATCTCTGAATGTTTTAAACACATGTATCTGAAAGACTCTTGAAGGTGTTCATTCTCATTTACTGCTCTGATTCTCTTTCTTGGGTGGTGGTTTCCTCACATGCTTTTAATTTTTAACTGTGAACTCATCTTCAAATGAGGTTGTTTTCATTGGAAGTTCTGTGTGCCATTGTCAGGTCCCAGGGCACCCCTGTGGAGCTGTTTCATGCTTACCCTAGCCCAGGCCCCTTGGGTTTACCAATTGCAGACAAGCTTTGAGGTTAACTGCTTGGCTCAGAATACAAGCTCTGGACACAGGGTGAACTCGGATCCCACAACTGTACACTGTATGGACTTGATATTCTGATTTTTCAATATTTTTCCAAAGAATTTCTACCTTTAGCTTAGCTTGCTTTCATCTTGTTCCCCTGGAGCCAGTATCAGTGGGCAGATATTTTCTAGTCCCTGGTTCACAGCCTTTACTGCTCTTCTGGGCTTTCAGCTTTATGCATCATGCTGTGTTTCAGTTCCTCACACATCAGAGCCTGTGCTCTTAACTCCTGTCTGTGCTTGTCTTAGAATCCCAGGTGTTTAGGTGTATGCGGTTATCAACTACATGGCAAAATTTTGGCCAACAATGGACTGCATATATGACAGTGGTCCCATACTATTAGTACCACATAGCCTAGGTCTGTACTAGGCTATACCATCTGGGTTTGTGTCAGTGCACTCTGTGATGTTCGCACACTGATGAAACCACCTGAGGATGCATTTCTTAGAACGTATCCCCATTGTTAAGCAATGTATGACTGTACTTGGAAATATCAGATTAAATAGATGTTAACATCTTGGTATATTTGCTTCAAATCTTTTTTTGAATTAAAGTTATACATAAGGCTAAATCCCCAGCCCCATTCCGTTATTCTCCTTACCTTCCTCCCCCAAAGTAATGATTATTCTATAGTTACATTGTTTTAAAATTTCATAAGTGGCAAGATCTAATTCATACTTTCATATCTTGCTTTTTTCACTCAAGGTTATGTTATTTATATTAATCCATGTAAGTCCAGTTCATCTATTTTAATTGTTAAGCAGTATTCTATTGTATGAATTTTTAAATTTTTTTTTTTTTTTTATTAATGTTATGATAGATTACAACCTTGTGAGATTTCAGTTGTACATTTTTGTTAGTCATGTTGTGGGTACACCACTTCCCCCTCTGTGCCCTCCCCCCACCCCCCCTTTTCCCTGGTAACCACCGATCAGATCTCCTTATCAATATACTAATTTCCACCTATGAGTGGAGTCATATAGAGTTCGTCTTTCTCTGACTGGCTTATTTTGCTTAACATAATACCCTCGAGGTCCATCCACGTTGTTGTGAATGGGCCAATTTTGTCTTTTTTTTATGGCTGAGTAGTATTCCATTGTGTATATATACCATATCTTCTTTATCCAATCATCAGTTTCTGGGCATGTAGGCTGGTTCCACGTCTTGGCTATTGTAAATAATGCTGCGATGAACATAGGGGTGCAATGGACTCTTGAGATTTCTGATATCAGGTTCTTAGGATAGATACCCAGTAATGGGATGGCTGGGTCATAGGGTATTTCTATTTTTAACTTTTTGAGAAGTCTCCATACTGTTTTCCATAGTGGCTGTACCAGTTTGCATTCCCACCAACAGTGTATGAGGGTTCCTTTTTCTCCACAACCTCTCCAACATTTGTCACTCTTGGTTTTGGATGTTTTTGCCAATCTAACGGGGGTAAGGTGATATCTTAGTGTAGTTTTGATTTGCATTTCCCTGATGATTAGCGATGATGAACATCTTTTCATGTGTTTATTGGCCATATTCATATCTTCTTTTGAGAAATGTCTGTTCATGTCCTCTGCCCATTTTTTGATTGGGTTGTTTGTTTTTTTGTTGTTAAGCTGTGTGAGTTCTTTGTATATTATGGAGATTAACCCTTTGTCGGATAAGTGGCTTGTAAATATTTTTTCCCAATTAGTGAGCGGATTTTTTGTTTCAATCCTGTTTTCCCTTGCCTTGAAGAAGCTCTTTAGTCTGATGAAGTCCCATTTGTTTATTCTTTCTATTGTTTCCCTCAACTGAGGAGTTACAGCGTCCGAAAAGATTCTTTTGAAACTGATGTCAAAGAGTGTACTGCCTATATTCTCTTCTAGAAGACTTATTGTTTCAGGCCTAATCTTTAGGTCTTTGATCCATTTTGAGTTTATTTTGGTGTGTGGTGAAAAAGAATGGTCAATTTTCAATCTTTTGCATGTGGCTGTCCAGTTTTCCCAGCACCATTTGTTGAAGAGACTTTCTTTTCTCCATTGTAGGCCCTCTGCTCCTTTATCGAAGATTAGCTGTCCATAGATGTGTGGTTTTATCTCTGGGCTTTCAATTCTGTTCCATTGATCTGTGGGCCTGTTTTTGTACCAGTACCATGCTGTTTTGATCACTGTAGCTTTGTAGTATGTTTTGAAATCGGGGATTGTGATTCCGCCGGCTTTGTTTTTCTTGCTCAGGATTGCTTTAGCAATTCGCGGTCTTTTGTTGCCCCATATGAATTTTAGGATTCTTTGTTCAATTTCTGTGAAGAATGTTCTTGGGATTCTGATTGGGATAGCATTGAATCTGTAGATTGCTTTAGGTAGTATGGACATTTTAACTATGTTTATTCTTCCAATCCATGTGCAAGGAATGTCTTTCCATCTCTTTATGTCATTGTCAATTTCTTTCAAGAAAGTCTTGTAGTTTTCATTGTATAGATCCTTCACTTCCTTGGTTAAGTTTATCCCAAGGTATTTTATTCTTTTCGTTGCGATTGTGAATGGGATTGAGTTCTTGAGTTCTTTTTCTGTTAGTTCATTGTTAATGTATAGAAATGCTACTGATTTATGCACGTTAATTTTATACCCTGCTACTTTGCTGTAGTTGTTGATTATTTCTAATGGTTTTTCTGTGGATTCTTTGGGGTTTTCTATATATAAGATCATGTCGTCTGCAAACAACGAGAGTTTTACTTCTTCGTTACCTATTTGAATTCCTTTTATTTCTTTTTCCTGCCGAATTGCTCTGGCCAGCACCTCCAGTACTATGTTGAATAGGAGTGGTGAAAGTGGGCACCCTTGTCTTGTTCCTGTCCTCAGTGGGATGGCTTTCAGTTTTTGTCCATTGAGTATGATGTTGGCTGTGGGTCTATCATATATGGCCTTTATTATGTTGAGGTACTTTCCTTCTATACCCATTTTACTGAGGGTTTTTATCATAAATGGGTGTTGGATCTTGTCGAATGCTTTCTCAGCATCTATTGAGATGATCATGTGGTTTTTGTTTTTCATTTTGTTGATGTAGTGTATCACGTTGATTGACTTGCGGATGTTGAACCATCCCTGTGTCCCTGGTATAAATCCCACTTGATCATGGTGTATAATCTTTTTGATGTATTGCTGTAATCGGTTTGCCAAAATTTTGTTGAGGATTTTTGCATCTATGTTCATCAGTGATATTGGCCTGTAGTTCTCCTTCTTTGTGTTGTCCTTGTCAGGTTTGGGGATCAGAGTGATGTTGGCTTCATAGAATGTGTTAGGGAGTTCTCCATCTTTCTCAATTTTCTGGAACAGTTTGAGGAGAATAGGTATTAAGTCTTCTTTGAATGTTTGGTAGAATTCTCCAGAGAAGCCGTCTGGTCCTGGACTCTTATTTTTGGGGAGGTTTTTGATTACCGTTTCTATATCCTTACTTGTGATTGGCCTATTCAGATTCTCCATTTCTTCCTGATTCAGTTTGGGGAGATTGTAGGAGTCTAGGAATTTGTCCGTTTCTTCCAGGTTGTTCAATTTGTTGGCATATAGTTTTTCATAGTATTCTCTTATGATCTCTTGTATTTCATTGGTATCTGTTGTGATTTCTCCCCTGTCATTCCTAATTTTATTAATTTGCGATTTCTCTCTTCTTTTCTTGGTGAGTCTGGCTAGGGGTTTGTCGATTTTGTTAATTCTTTCGAAGAACCAACTCTTTGTTTCATTGATCCTTTCTATTGTCTTGTTTCAATATCATTTATTTCTGCTCTTATTTTTATTATTTCCCTCCTTCTACTGACTCTGGGCTTTGTTTGTTCTTCTTTTTCTAGTTCTGTTAGGTGTCGTTTGAGGTTGCTTATGTGAGCTTTTTCTTGTTTAGTGAGGTGAGCCTGTATTGCGATGAATTTCCCTCTTAGGACTGCTTTTGCTGCATCCCAAATGATTTGGTATGTCGTGTTCTCATTTTCATTAGTCTCCAGATAAAATTTGATTTCTTCTTTAATTTCTTCAAGGATCCATTGTTTGTTGAGAAGCGTGTTGTTTAGTCTCCACATTTTTGCACCTTTCTCTGCTTTTTTCTTGTAGTTGATTTCTAGTTTAATAGCATTATGATCAGAAAAGATGCTTGATATTATTTCAACTCTCTTGTATTTATTGATGTTTGCTTTGGTTCCCAAAATATGGTCAATCCTTGAGAATGTTCCATGTGCACTTGAGAAGAATGTGTATCCTGCTGTTTTTGGATGAAGTGTTCTATATATATCTATTAAGTCCATCTGGTCTAATTTTTCATTTAATTCTATTATTTCCTTGTTGATTTTCTGTCTGGATGTTCTGTCCATTGGTGTTAATGGTGTGTTGAGGTCCCCTACTATTATTGTATTGTTGTTGATGTCTTCTTTTAGTTCTGTTAAGAGTTGCTTTACAAATTTTGGTGCTCCTGTGTTGGGTGCATATATATTTATAAGTGTTATGTCTTCTTGGTGGAGAGTCCCTTTTATCATTATATACTGTCCCTCTTTATCTTTCTTTATCTGTTTTGCTTTGAAATCTACCTTGTCTGATATTAGTATAGCGACACCTGCTTTCTTTTGTTCATTATTAGCTTGGAGTATTGTTCTCCATCCCTTCACTCTGAGTCTGTGTTTGTCTTTGGGGCTGAGGTGTGTTTCCTGGAGGCAGCATATTGTTGGATCTTGTTCTTTGATCCATCCTGCCACTCTGTGTCTTTTGATTGTGGAGTTCAATCCATTTACATTTAGAGTGATTATTGAGATGTGGGGGCCTACCACCACCATTTTGTGTCTTGTTTTCCAGTTTTCTTCAGTTTCCTTTGTTTCTCGTCCCATGGTTTAATCTGTTCTGATGTAGAGCTGCTACTCTCTGTTGTTGTCCTTCTACTTATCTCCTCTGCTCTTGGTTTTGTAGCCCCTTTCCTTTTTTGGATTTTTCAGGAATGAGGGTTTTCCTGAGGATTTCCTGAAGAGGAGGTTTTGTGACAATGAACTCCCTTAATTTTTGTTTATCTGGGAAAGTTTTTATTTCTCCATCGTATTTGAAGGATATTTTCGCTGGGTAGAGAATTCTCAGCTGTAGATTTTTGTCCTTCAGGTTTTTGAATATATCATTCCACTCTCTTCTAGCCTGTAAAGTTTCTGCTGAGAAATCTGCTGATAGCCTGATGGGGGTTCCTTTGTGGGTTAGTTTCTTTTGCCTGGCTGTCCTTAGTATTTTCTCCTTATTGTTGACTTTTGCTAGCTTCACTACTATATGCCGTGGAGTTGGTCTTCTTGGATTTTTTGAATTTTTAAATTTTATTAATTCACTTTATTTATTCATTTGCTTATTAAGGGATAGTTAAGTTGTTTTTATTTTTTACTATTACAGGCAGTGCTCTAATGAATTGTCCCCCGTGCACATGTGTTTCTCATATCTAGGAGTAGATTTCTAGATCAAAGGGGATGCACATCTTCACTTACTCTAGAAAATGCTAACTTGCTGCCTAAGAGTGGCTGTTTTGATTTATTCTCACCGGCAGCAGTATTTGAGTTCCTGTTTCTCCACCTTTTCTAACACTTGATTTTTAGACTTAATAAAATTTTGTCAATCTGATCATTTTTCTAATATGTTTACTTTTTCTATTTGATTTTTTTTAAAGATTGCTTTCATGATACTACAGATATCAAATTCTGTACAGTAGTCCCCCTTATCCGTGGTTGCAGTTACCTGCAGTCAATCGTGGTTCAAAAGTATTAAATGTAAAATTCCAGAAATAATTTATAAGTTTTAAATTGCTCACCATTCTGAGTAGTGTGATGAAATCTCAACTGTTTTGCTCGCCCAGGATGTGAATCATCCCTTTGTCCAGCATATCCACGCTGTATGTACTACCCACCTGTTAGTCACTTAGTAGCCATCTCTGTTATCAGATGGCGGTCACGGTATTGCAGTGCTTGTGTTTAAGTAGACCCTTACTTTACTTAATAATGGTCCCAAAGCACAAGAGTAGTGATGCTGGCAATTCAGATTTGCCAAAGAGAAGCCGTGAGGTGCTTCCTTTAAGTGAAAAGGTGAAAGTTCTTGACTGAATAAGAAAAAAAATCCTATGCTGAGATTGCTAGGACCTGCAGTAACTTTTATTATAGTGAACTACTATAATTGTTCTATTTTGTTATTATTGTTGTTAATCTCTTACTGTGCCTGATTTATAAATTAAACTTTATCATGGGTGTGTATGTATAGGGAAAAACATAGCATGTATATGTATGGTTTGGTGCTATCCCAGTTTTCAGGCATCCTCAGGGATCTTAGAACGTACCCCCTGTGGACCAGGGTGGGCTATTGTGTGTGCATGGTGCTGTTTCTAGGATCTCTTTTTTTGTTCCAATAGTCAGTTTTTCCATCCCTGTCTAATGTTACTCTATTTATAATTACTATAGCTTTAGAGTAAGTCCTACTATCTTGGAAGGCAAGTGACCTCCTCACCCTCTTCCTCCTCCTTTTTCTTCTTCAGAAATTTGATTTTCTCCATAAGGTCTTACACAGTTTTTAATAGATTTATATGTAAGTATTCTTTTTTGTTGCTATTGTGAAAATATCTTTTTTCAAATTATTTTTGTTTGTTTCTCTTACACTAGAACTATTCATTGTTGTATATTGTACTTATACCTTGCAACCTTGCTGAACTGTTACTAGTGCTAATGGTAATTAGATATATGAATATGACAGTTTTGTTTTTTCCTGTCCAATCAAGCACACACTATAATTTCTTAAATTAGTAAAAATAAAGTACACAGATTATATTGACACAGATTATAACTTAAAAGTTGAAATCTTTATTTCAACTTTATTTTAAAATATTTATTTTCAACCATTGTATGTGTCTTCTAGATGCTGAGTATACAGATTCTCCTTTGGCACCCACATTTTGCACTCCTGGTTTGAAAATTCCTTCTGCAGGGAACAGTACAGCTTTGGTAATATCTCCATAAAAATGAAAGGTCTACTCTTTTTCCTAATAACTCAGATATACTACTTTTTCAGACTCAAACAATCTGTTTAAAAAACTTAGACTCATGCAGCCTTGTAATATATTTCTGGAGAATAATTCAGCAGCATATATCAACAGCTTTAAGAATTTTTCATACCCTTTAACAATGTCTCAGAATTTATTCTAAGGCACATTGGGACAAAGAAGTTAGAGGAAGGAACAGCATTATTTTTAAGAGCAAAACATGGGAAACAATCTAAATGTCAAATAAGTGAGGAGAGGCAAAATACATTAAGCTATACCCGTAAGATCTGGCATTATGTAACTATCATATGTTTTGAAAAACATGTGAACATAGAATGTTTTCAAGAAATATTTAATGATATGGAAAATGACATTTGTGTATGTATACACACACACTTATATACACATACACATGTATTTTATTTTAAGGAAAAAGAATGGATGGAGACAAACCAAAATGTGGTTATCCATGGGTGATACATTTATGGGTAATTTTTATGCTATGTTTTCCCAAATTTTTCCCAGTGAACAAATTTACTATAATCAAAACTTCATCCGTTTTTAAAGTTGGTGTGAACACTTAAGACAACCAATACAGTAGATTGGGCTGTCCGATAGAACTTTCTACACTGAGGAATGTTCCATAATCTATGCTGTCCAGTATGGTAGCTACTAGTCCCGTGTAGCTAGCTACTGAGCACATAAAACATGACTAGTGCATCTGAGGAACGACTTTTTAATTTTTTAAAATTTTATTAATTTAAAATTAAATTTAAATAGTCCCATGTAGCCTTGTAGCTACTATAGTGGACAGTGTAGCTATAGATAAACAAAATGCCGAAGCTATCAACTGAAGTATCAGGTTATCTGCCTGCCGCCTGCCATTTACAGTTAACCCACTTCTGATGTTCCTGTTGATGTGGAAGGCGCTCTACTGATGTGACTCCCTCTTTATTAGCTTTATTAACTCTGACCCTACGGAGATGGAGTGACTTACCCGACTGCTCAAATCTAGCATGAGTGACTGCATGCTAAGCTTCCCTCAGGGCTGCTTTCTTCCTCTAGGGAGTGAGAGCGTGTGGTAACACTTCTGCTCTTCCATGCTGTCTGGGCCAGTTTAGTGTTGCCTGAACCTGGATGGGTGAATCTGTTTAAATCTGGGGTTCAGTCAGCAAGTCCATTTAGTTTTCATATTAAGCTCTAGCTCAGCCTTTGTTAGTAATGAAGATGGTACTTTGTCATCTATGTGCCATTGCTTTGTTTTCTTGATTTTATTTATTACTCATTCAGGGAAGAAGGGGTCATTTTTGGGCCTACTTAGAGACCCCAAAAGAACTAATAATTTTTATTTACTATATTACTTTATACCATCATAATTTAATGGTTTATTTTTATTCAACAGGTGTCCACAGATTATCCATTATCAAAAACAAATAGTTTAACAGATGATTTGGAAATGAAAGACTGTGCATCATTAGTTTTAAATTCAGACGAGTGCTTTGAGAATTTTGCAAATCCCTCTTCTCCTACGATTTCTTCTTATGAGAATCTGCTCAGAACACCTACACCTCCAAAAGTAACTACAATTCCAGAAGATATTCTCCAGGTTATTTTCCCAGGCTGTTTTTTTTTTTTTTTCTGATATTTTCTTTTCAAACTTGGATATTTATATTAAAGACCTGAAACTTATATAAACTGTATTATTTATCATTGGGCTAATATGCTGGTTTGGGTATCAAGAACATCTAAATTCTGAGCTTTTAGGCCCAAGCTAGTGACATCATCATACTTTTATGCCCTCTTGGGGCATTTTCTCTTTACCTTTAACTTCATGTTCGGAGATGTATCCTTACAATATTTTCTAATAGTTGTTCAACAATGGCCATGTTGACCGTTGTCTCCATTGGAGATGTTGCTGGCAAAGTCAGAAATGTCATTTACCCTTAGTATTTCAGAGTGGGTTACGATGAATAACTAGATCAGTATTTCTTTTTTTTTTTTTTTTTAAGATTTTATGTTTTTCCTTTTTCTCCCCAAGCTCCCCGGTTCATAGTTGTGTATTTTTGGTTGTAGGTCCCTCTGGTTGTGGCATGTGGGATGCTGCCTCAGCATGGCCTGATGAGCGGTGCTGTGTGTCCATGCCCAGGATTTTAACTGGCGAAACCCTGGGCCGCCAAAGCAGAGTGTGCAAACTCAACCACTCAGCCACGGAGCCGGCCCCCATATCAGTGTTTCTTGAACTTGAGACATCCTGGACCTTAGTTTGAGAAATACTGATTTAAATATATTGGGATATTTGATTCTTTAGGACAACATCATTTACCACTTGTCTACTACTGATTTATAATAACTGCCAACCCTAGAACCAGTCTGATTCTTTGAGCATCCCCTCCCTTAACAGAAGTTACAGTGTCTGGCAGTTATTGCTTGGGCAAATGAATTCTTTTTTTTTTTTTTAAGATTTTTATTTTTCCTTTTTCTCCCCAAAGGCCCCCGGTACATAGTTGTATATTTTTAGTTGTGGGTCTTTCTAGTTGTGGCACCTGGGACACCACCTCAGCATGGCCTGATGAGCGGTGCCATGTCCACGCCCAGGATCCGAACTGGCAAAGCGCTGGGCCGCCGAAGCACAGCGCATGAACTCAACCACTTGGCCACGGGGCTGGCCCTAAATGGAATTCTTAATAACCATTCTAGAAACCTTCCTAGCTTATGGAGAGCCATGAGAAAGATAAAACTACTTGGGAAAATACCCAAATGCCATTAGAATGGACTCATCCTAGGAGATCAGTAAAGTATTTGTTATCCTCCTTCCTCTGTCTTCTCTGCTTTCCTGGGCATTATAATAAACTAAATGAGGAAGGAGTATCTTCTGTCTGCTTCACTGTGGGTGATCCTGCTTTTTATTTCTACATTAAAGCAGAGAAACCTTGTATTTAATGTATCACATTATGTATGAAAAAAATCATAGCTGACATTTCAGATTCTTCTTTTTTCTAATCCTTATTGCTGATGATCTTTGTTTTCAGTATTTATTTCACCTCTTTCCTATATATATTTTCTTTGTAAAGGCTTAATTTGCTCTCAGGGATGCACTGCTACCTGTTTCCATTAACCTTAGAGTACATTTTATTAGAAGGCTTTAGAAATCAAGACTCCACATCCCAGTTACATTTCTAATATCTTCATCTTTTTCTGTGCTATTGAACTGTCTGTGCAGCTAAAAAATTCTGTACGTAACCCATATCCTCAAATTTTCTATGGCTTTTCTTGAATGTTTTATAACAAGTTATATGTGTGTTGTTCATATGACCTGATAAAAAGGAATTTGCTTTGTTTTAGATTTTATCGAAATACAACTCAAACCTAGCTACTCCAGTAGCAGTTAAAGCTGTGCCACCCAGCAGAGTATTTCTTACTAAATATGAAGGACAGAACATCCAAGATGTTGGCAACAAAGAAAACTGGTGAAAGTGAGTATATTACCATTCTAAAGAAAGTACATATGTTATTTAAGGAGAACATTTAAAAATTAACAGTTGATTGGTAGTAAAAACTTTTCAGTTGACATTTGCCAGCTTAGGTTAACAGCCTCTCTCTTTTTCTTGATGTGTAACTTATGATCCCTGTAACTGAAACTCCCACACTAGCAACTTTGATGATATCATTGGGAATCTATTCCCAACTATTTTATAAGTGTAAAAATACATGGTCACAACATTGTCTCATTGTTTTGTTGATGGCTACTAATTATACTTGATATTTTTTATTTGTCTTTTTTGCAGAAATTCTAGTGGATCCATCCATCCATTATAGAAATGGAACAGAATGAGATGAAAGCAAAGCTGGACTTATTTTGTAATCACATTCCTACATCTTTCTCCCTTTTTAAAAACCAACCCATATTAAAGATGAACATGGACACTGATGTCATATATGCTTTTTCTTAAGTTTTGATTTAGTTTAACCTCAGTCTAATTGACATGTTGCTCATTCATTCAGTTTTTAAGGATCATTACTATTTCATTGATTTCAAGTTTATGCTGCCTAATTTAATGAATGGTTTAAGTAATATTAAGAAGCAGGATAAATAATCTTTAAAATTCAAATGTTACTGTTTGCTACTCAAATAAGGCCACTTCCAGTATTCTCAGAGCTTAATGGTTATTATTGTCTGCTAGAGCCAGGCTTCTTCCCCGATTCTAGCTCTGCCCTTCTCCTGTCTCCTCTCCTGACGGTCCCACAGTCTTTTACACCTTTTATTTCAACAAGGTTCTTTTAAGACACTGTTGTTACAAATGACAGCTTAAATTAATTTAGGAAAAGAGGAATTCGCAGGCCTAGGTAACTGCACTATAGTAGGTCTCAAGTGGAATCAGGGACTTACCTGCTGTCAGGATGTGTTTTTCCTCTTTCTCCTCTCAGCTTTTTATTTCATGTCAGCTCTTTCCAGCACATGGCTGCTGACCTCTCCAGGTTCCCCTTTCCAGCTTGGCTACCCAACAAAGCCTGAGCCTCACTTTCTCTGGAAGGTCCTGATTCGTTCTGGGCCAGGTGCCCTTCTCTGAACTGTCAGCTGTGGCCACAGGAGTCAGGAACCGGATGCTTCTAGAGCTGATAGCTCCAGACTGCCCTGGGAGACCGGATGCCTCTAGAGCTGATAGCTCCAGACTGCCCTGGGGGACCGAATGCCTCTAGAGCTATCTGATAGCTCCGGACTGCCTTGTTCATCAAGCCTAAGATCCTTCCTTCCAATTTAAGTACAACTGGAAAGTAATTTTATCTAATTAAATTCATGAAAGTACTGTTGGCAAACTTCAGATTACAGCCAATGGAAAAATACAGGCCTGGCATATTGTGGAGACGAGTTAAAAATCCGAGAAGAAATAATTGACAAGTAAAATGACAAGATGCTTCAGAGGCTTAGCTTTCAGGACAGTAAAGATTACCCTCTTTTATGATTGTGCCTTGCAAGTCAAATATGAAGACTTCACATTGTGCTCTCATTTTAAAATTGTCACTAAAACAAAACTTTGTTTATTCTTTGTTCTAGGAATTACTGTGTAGTTATAATTTCTGCTAAATATGGTGTAAAATAAGTTATTTTTAAGATCTTTAGTTTTATTTTTCACGGTAAAGCTATAGTCACCCTTATATATGATGATGACTCTCAAATGTCTGTCAACTTTGTTTCCCTATTTAAAATACCACAGTTATATGTATGTAAATCCACAGAATGGATGTGACTGCTTGAGGAGGGAGGGGGTGTATTCAAAGAGTACTAAGGGCTGAATCCAGAAGTTCCACTAACTTTAGAAGATGGAAAGAGGCAGAGCAGTCTAGCAAAGGAGACTGAGAAGAGGCCAATGAAGTAGGAAAAAAAATATTTCAAGAAGAGTGATCAATTCTGTCAGTATTGCTGAGAATCCAAGTAAAAGGACAGAACTGACCACTGGGCTTGGCAAAAATGATGTTATTGACAGCACTAATTTTGATGGACTGCTAGGGATAGAAGTCTGAAGTGGACTGAAGAGAATAAAGCTGAGGAAGCAAAGAATGGATTGAGACAGCTCTTGTGATGAATTTCGCTGAAGGGAGGAAATGGTGTTGCAGCTAGAGAAGGATATGGAGCAAAAATGGCTTTTTTTTAAAAAAAAAGATGGGAAATGTTACATTAAGCATTTCTGATTGCCTGGTAGCGCTCTCCACTTGTTTTGTGATGGCCTCTCAAATTCAGTTTATCCAAAATTTCTCTTTCCCGGACCCTTACCACTTTCCTATGATCTTAAGTTTCTGTTACTTAGAACTGTTTCTAGCTTATCAAGTTCAAATGTTAGGATCTTTCAAGCATGTCTCTCCTTGCTTAAAATCCTTCAGTGTCTTCCCATTGCTCCTCAAATGAAATCCGAGATCCATAAGAGGACCTACATAACTCTGTATAATTTGTCCCTGGGTTACTTCTCCCTCTTTTCTTCTAACTTGTGCTGTAGCACACTAGTCATCTTTTTCTTCCTTTCTTTCCTGCCTCAGGGCTTCACGCGTACTGCTCTCTGCCTAGAGTACTTTTTCCCACCCACTCTGCTTAAGTAACTCTCCCTCTCATCTTTATGCTGTAGATACACATTTTTGTCTGCCCACCACTATTGCCCCTTTAAAGGAAAACAATATTCTGATTTGCCTTGAAGAAGTCATAGTCCAGCTCCCAGCTTAACCAAGCAGCATCAGTCCCTGACGACACCAGTCAGTCAAGTCAATGAAAGCCAATGCTGGGACTGGGAGCAGCACTTCCCTGGATATACAGAGACGTACACCTGGAGCTGCTGGCTACCCTCTTGCCACCTCCAAGGGAGAACCTGCCTGAGAATGGAGCCAGCACACAGAAGCCCTATCGAGAGCAAGTGAGTTGAGCTGTGAGAACTTTCAGCCCAGTGATCCAGACGGGCCTGAAGCCAGCTGGCTCTAACTCGAGACCTTTCAATTAAATGATTCATGATTTTTGAAATCATTCAAAGAATGATTCATTAATGTGCTTAAGCTAGCTGGAGCTTTCTTGTTATTTGAAACTCTTAAGAGTCTTGGTTTATCCCCTTCAGGTCTGAGATTCATCATTTTATCAGACTTTACCTGTTTTCCCAGGCTAAAAGAAGTCCTCTCTCTCAGTTCTTTCTCAGCACCCTATTCTCATCCTTCATATAACATGGTAGAATTTGTAATAAAATATTTGAATGTACATTAGTGTTTGTCTCCCCCACTGGACCATAAGTTCATTGAGGGCAGGGATCTTCTTGGTTCTTTACGCTGGTACCTAGCAATTTAAAATATTTATTGAATGATTTAGTGATAACATCACACACTTACTGAGGTCTTACTATGCTAGGCACAGTTATAAAAACATTTACTGACTTATTTCTTAGTACCTACTTTGTAAGAGTTAAGCTATCATCCCGATTTTTCAGATTAGGAGATTGTGGCTTTAATGATTGATTTTCCTCTCCCACGTCCCATTTCCCACCCCAAATCTTACTGATGGCCTCTAACATCTCTGGGATGTGTCCCCTCCCCTCTACCACCATCTCAATTCTCACCTAGATTATTCCAACAGCATCTGACATTCCTCTTTCTCCTGAACTCCAGGCAAAATTAGTACATAATGAGTGCTCCCTTGATTGTATGAGTTCCCATTTCCACTTCCATGCCTTTGTTCATGCTGTACCCTTTATCAGGAGTATAAACCCAACCCCTCTTTTAGGAGTTGAAGCAGGCCAAACGCCATCTCCAGTAGCAACCGTTTCTCGCAACACTTTCCTAACTACCTTTTATCATCAGTATTTACACCTTCTTTCATTACTAGACATTGTAGGACTGAGGAAGGATCTGTATTTGTGTCAGATTTCTCTGTGTATCACCAGGCCCATAGTACCTGCTGAGAGGCAGTCATTAAATCTATTTTATTCTCTGGCAAAGTAGTGGAAAGTGTGAGAAGAGTTCGAGTAATTGGGCACACTACAAATTCTGACAATTTCCAATAATTACTCTGGAATTTACACACATTTTGGAAATGTTTCAGGAGGTTCACCTTATTCATAATTTAAACTGCTTTAACTTCATCAAATACCATCTGAAGTTTTGTTAGGAGTTGGTTGTAACTGGGCTGGCCTGCCAGCCTGGGTAGGGTAGGAAATTCTGAACAACTAAAGGCACAAAGTGAGGGGCTACAAATGCCTTTTTTCTTCTTTTAAAATAGCTATTTATTGAACATTCACTATCCACCAGGCATTCCTCTAAGCACCATTTCATTGGCTTCTCCCAACAGTCTGATGAGGTAGGTATGTAGTAACACCTTTATACAATAAATTCTGCCTAACATTCCCAGGCTGAAGGGAATTTTTAGTATTAGAATTATTAGTATTTAGGTAGTATTAACTAGTACTAAGTATTAAAATTGCTTTTTAGGTTTTAGCTTATGGGGGGAAAAACCCATGACTTTGTCTTTATAGACTAGTTACCCAGTCATGATGAATCCCTTCTAACAGAATAAACATACTTCCTTCAACTTTACTCCATTTCAGACTCCAAGAAATTAACAGCTATTGGCAAAACCTGTATCTAAGCAATAAAGTACAAATCAGAACATGAAGACATCATTTGGCTGCTCTAATACTCAGTCTGGAAACCATGACCATATCATTTCTTTAAAAGGAGGTGTTTTGGTTTGTACAAAAACAAACAGGTCCACGTACTGTACCTTGACTGTACCTTGTCAGAAATTTACAATGCACAGGATAACTTCACTGTAAGAGCTGTAACAGTGTAGTGTGGGTTGAGGTCAAAAGAAACTATGAAAGAATTATTTTTGGAAACGAATGTTCCCACTAATCTACTGTCGGCTATCTAGGTTCATATGCCTCACTTGTGAGCTGCTGTTTAAAGCAGGTCTCAATTTCAAATGTAAGTGGAAACTATAGTCATAGTATCTCAGTTGTAAAGGTCAAATGAGAGAATGCCTAGTAAAGATCCTTAGCATGGTATTTGGCACAACTAAGCACTCAAATTATAATTATTATGATAACCTTAGGTTTAGGGTGTTGACTTCTCAGTTTCACAAAAACCAAGTTTGGAATTTGTGTTTGAATAGAAAGAGGTAGGCTGAGTTCAGCTTTTTATTTAACAGTTTAAATTTTAGAGAATTTTAGACCTAGCCTATCAGTTTAATAGCTTTCCCTTCCCTTCACACCCGCCCCTCACATGCACAAAATTGATATATGAAACATTAGCTGAAGAGCTGGGCCTGTGGCCGAGTGGTTAAGTTCGCGTGCTCTGCTTCAGCAGCCCAGGGTTTCACTGGTTCGAATCCTGGGCGCTGACATGGCACCACTCATCAGGCCATGCTGAGGTGGCGTCCCACATGCCACAACTAGAAGGACCCACAACTAAAAATACACAACTATGTACCAGGGGGCTTTTGGAGAAAAAAGAAAAAAAAAAGAAACATCACCTGGGCCAATGATTACTATGGGTATGAGAGTTCCGGTTATGTTTTGTAAAATTTAAGTATAAACTTAACGTTGAGACTCCCTATTAAGGATGTGGTAAAAAAACGAAAATACCAAGTTCACGTATGCTGTGAGAAAAATGAAAAGATATTACAGGCAATGCATATGCTATTAACTCACATACTCCAAAGGGAAAATTTCAACTCCAAAATACCTTACAAGCAAGTGAGGCAGTCAGGATACTAAAGCACTGAGCGTGGTAACCATTTATTTCTATTTTATATTTGAGGAGACAGCTCAGTTACTCCAAAGCCATACTTCCCAAAGTCAGAGGTAAATAAGGACCAAGTAAAAGTCTTTTGATTCTTAACATTATATTCAGTAATAAATTCACTAGGTATTCTTTAACTGTACTTTTGGTGGAAGACTGAAATCTTTAAAAGGAAAAATTCCATGTTGGAACCAAGCAAATAAACCACTTTATTTCAACTAGGAGAATAACCTGGAATTACAGGAGAGCCCTCACTGTGTGAGTTCACACCATTATGAAAAATTGGCTTACGAAGGTCCTGTATTTAGTTCCTGCCTTCTTGATCTGCATAGTAAATCAATTACTTCCCCACAAATAGGAAGGTAATCATGGCTCCTCTTCTCTAAAATATTAGGTATAAATTAATTTTAAGACTTAAAGAACTCAAGCTTATCTAGTCTGAATGAATAAAGAATCTAAGGGTTTGGGGTAAAACACAGGGTACGAGGCACTAGGCGAGATTCCAGGCTTGTCTCTGCCACCTGCTGACTGACTTTGCAACAGGGACCCAATTCCACAGAATCATTTTAGATTTTAAAAGGCTGCTTTTGTAAGATAAAACTGCAATTTTGCTTTGAAAATCACTGCTAGAACATACGTATTTTTACATTTTGGAATACACATTTTTAATTTTCTACTGTAATAGACTAAAGGTAATTAGGTCTATCACATACTGTCATACTCTACAAACATCAAAATGAGAATGTAATAGTGCCACGGAAGATATGGTCCCAGTTTTGACTGAACTCCACTTTACGGCTAATAGCTAACATTTGTTTCTTACACGTCAGGCACTATTCTAAGCCCTTTGCAAATATTTAATCCTCACAATCCTAAGGACTGCTATCTCCATTTTACAAATTAAAAAAACAAACAGATTCAAGTAACTTGTCCAAGGTTGAAGAGATACAGGTGCAACCGGATTTCAACGTTTGGCCTAACTGGTTTTAACCGCTACGCATACTGCCTCTCAAATCAGATGTCAGATACAAACCAGACCCTGCACTTAACGGGAGGGGTGCATATCCCCTACTGACTCACCTTGACCTCATCCCTGGCTCTTCTCCCTTGGTCTTAAGTTCCTCTTTCGTCCCTCCCTCCATTTTCAGATCTTCTTCAAGGTCAACTTTCCACCCTCACCCTAAGTTCTAACCCTTGTTTCCTCTATACTGCTTCCTGTCCTCAAGATGCCATGTTCTCTCCATTTTTGAAACCTAAAAAGCCCTCACTGTGGCAGCAGTTCTCCTTTTCTCTTTTTATGTCACTGTACTTTGATTCAGGCAGGCCAATCTCTTCAAACAGACAGCTTCTTCAACCTGCCTTGGCTCACAGTATTCTAAAATGCCTCTGCTGCCACGCTACCTCACTCATACAGGTCCTTTTTCTAACTGCATACAATCGTCCGGGTCACGAACTCTATTTAATATAATCCCCATGGCTTTCTTGTTCTGCCCCATTTGGGCTTAAACATACCATCCTCCACTACTCAGCTACCCCAAATACTAAATGAAACCCTGTTCCCATGCATCCATTAATTTTCACACTCAGGTGAATTGCACACATATATTTAACAATACAGTTTTACATAGAAGGCTAAGAGCACTTTTCTTCATATTTTACAGAAGGACTTGAAACATATGGACTTTCTATTAATTTTCATACCATAGCACAGCCAAATCTAACTCCTAAATAGATGCATTACAATTTGTTTAAAGGCTTAATGGCAACAATGAGGGGAAGAAAAAAGCATAAGTTTATTTTACATAACTGAATGAAAAATAAATTCAAGAAATAGTAAATAAAATTTAATATGGTCTCATGCGCCCTGAAGGAGGTGGTGCCCGATTTGGAGGGGTAATTGCTATGTCCAAATAATCTCCTATTTGGAACTTCTGCGACTGCAGGGTCATGGAATCGTCAGTCCCCTTTCTCCCAGACATGGTGCTGCCAATCTCCTTTACTCTGCAGAAAAGGAGATCAACTATTAATGGATCACAAATCAATGCAACTTAATATGTACTACAAAGTGAATATGGGACTGGATTTGGTCCATTATCTTATGGGACAGTTAAAAATTTAAGTACTATATTAAGCCAAACCAGATATTAATACAAATCTATATTCCCCCCACTAAAGAGATTCATTAAAGGGGTTATCCCTATCAGTTAAAACATATCAAAACCAAGAAGAGATTATAGGAATTAAAAACAAAAAGTTACTTACCGATAGCCAGGTCTTTTAAGATCCGTAAAAACAATTGCAAAATTGAAGTGTGTGCCCTTCTTTCTAGCTTCTGGGTAGACTTCTTTTACTAAACTAGTCAGTTCTTTCAAGGTTGCATCCATCCTGAATTTTTTTTAAAAAAGATAGTACATTTGATTAATCAGCAATAATATAACAAGGATATTGACATACAACGAGTTATTTATATGTGTCTGAACTACAACTTATGTTAGAAACTGTCAAGGTCTTATACTTGAGTTAATTTTAAAGCACCTAATATTACTATTTGCCCTCAAATACTCCCCCCCTTACCAGCCTCAATGTCTGAAATCGTGATGAATTTCAAGTTTAGCATGTCAGCATGTTAAAGGGGCTTCAGAATTACATGTTATCTTCTGTTGCTGTGTAACATCTTATCGGCCTAGTCATTTACCCCTTCAAAGTTAACTAGTCCAAACACTTAAAAGAACTGTATTTCATTATTTCTAAGACACATACTTTTCCACATTTTAGCTTCTCTGAAATTAGAATGCATCTTAGAATCAATGTGATAGGAAAGCATTTTCATAAAGATGTGCCGTATCTTTCCTTTCTAAGATGGAATCTTATGCTGAGTTTCACAATAGATGGGTGTCCTAAAGCTAACGAAACATTAAATTTTCTCAAGACCAAACATAGTCTCCTTTCAAAATATATATTCCTGCCCTGCAAATACTTATTTCAACTCAGAACTTAAGATAGTCCTTTGAGCTAATATGGCACAATCTGGAAAAATCTTTTAAAAGATAAGCATCTTGGAAACAGTAACAAACCAGTATAAATTTTTACATTGATTTCTTTTATGACAACAGGGAAAAAGAAATAGATGACTTGGAACTTGAAGGAGCACTGCCTATAAGGTGCTACAATATGACACAAGGATACCAGGCACTCATGAAGAATGAGAACTCCACTGTATACCATCGAGCAGGGAATCAAATGCCCAAGAGGCCATTTAGTTTTAACTCTGCACCCCATATACAAATCTCCACCAAATCATACTCAAGTAAAACTAGGGCTTCAACTGCTACCACCATTTTACTGAGAGTAAAAATATCCAGGATGACTACATCATCTTCCGTTCCCTACTGCTGCTGAATCTTTCTAAATATGCTGGTAACAGATTCAACAGTATTCCCCCCAAAACATGCCCTTCCTCTCCTATTACCATCAAAACTACCATCACCCACTTAGTTGCCCACGTCATAAACCTAAGCATTGTTAACTTCCTTCCACCTCCATCCCGTCGTTTCTACCTCCCATACAGATCAAATCTTTTTTTCTCCATCCCCTCCATCACTGCTTTATTTTAGCCTCTTATTTAACTGTATACGTTGCCTTCAACTCATCTCCATCTCAGTTTTTTAAAGTTCCTGTTTTTGCACAAAACAAATATGCCAAGTAAAACCTGTTACCACCTCCCAGGGAGGAGTCCAACTGTGTAGAGGATAGCAAAGAACAATGCCTCCTACCAGGAGCAGCAGTCCCAGGATGCCAGCCTACTGCATGGTTGCAGGTGCTGGGGTTGCCAAGAAAGACATGACTCACTCAGGCACTGGATGGAACAACGCTTTACTTGCACAGAGCAGGGTCAGCTTCAACAGTGAGTGTGGGTCCCCCATTGCCAGCAGGCCTCACCCTGCAGCTGATGCACAGACACGTCTGCACTCATTCCCGTTGTGCTGCAGGCGAAAGACCCCCCTTCCCTCCCCACTAGGAATGGATATAGCAGTGGGGTTGGTGAGGTGCCACATGACGCACATGTTTAAGGAAAACAAAGAAGAACATATCAAGCCCAGAACAGGGAAAGATACTCCCAAAGAGCAATGCCCAGTAGAGGGAGTCAGGATTCTCTCTCTCTGTTTTCAAGGAAAAGTTCCAGGCCCAAGGCCACTCAGGTGGGCATGAAAAGGGCAAAAAACTGCACATGACTGTCTTTCTCAACTTGATACGTATTCATTACTTAAACAAGGGAAAAGCCATATCCAAGAATTCAACAAATTATTTCACCAACCAGAAATAACCAGTGATGCTAACATCCCTCTAGGCATCTTTTAATGCATACACAGTGCTACAGAAGAAAATAGTCTTAATATTATCAAGCATGTTATACATGCTGAGACTATAATACAAAAATGTAACTCACACTTCAAACATTATACATATTTTTAACAAAAATTAATTTTACTTGAAATTTAACAGAAGAAAAACTAAAGTGAAATTGAAGGAATTCTTAAAGTTTCAGATATTCACATTGTTACTCTTCCTCTCACCTTCTAGTTTTGCAGCTTATTTTTACTTTGTCAGAGTTCATATTCTGTTCTGTAACAATTACCCTGGTTATTTTAACTTTGTCCTCACTCATCTCCAGTGTTGGCATGAGGTCTGAGGCCAGAATGATTTTTTAAATCTGTTTGGAGGTGTTTTTTTTCACCTGATATTCTGAGATGTTTATTCTATATCAATTATTCCCTCGTACACAGTATAGGCTTATGAGGTGTACGAGAAAGGATTCTTTCTTCCTCTCTAAACAAATTGCCAAGTGTTGCTTTCTGACAACTAGTCTAAAGCTTGAGTACACAGGTGAAGAACACAAGAGCTCCCTTCAGGCTGAACTCTTTTCTGCGTGACTGTTAGGGTCAGTTTTGTGTCAATTTGGCAAAGCTACAGCCCCTGGTTATTCAATCAAATGCTAAGGCAGGTATTGTGTATGGTATTTTGTGGGTGGGATTAAACTCTATAATCAGTTGACTTTAAATTAAGGAGATTATCCTAGATAATAAGTAAACCTCACCCAATCAATTTGAGTCAGTCTGATTCAATCAGTTGAAAAGGCTTCATGAGCACAGCTGAGCCTTTCCTGAAGAAATTCTGGCTATAGCCAGCAGCTTTAGCTCATGCTTGAGAGTTCCAGCCTGCCCTTCCTGATAGCCTGCCCTACAGATTAGGGACTTAGGTGCCTAGGCAGCCCCACAATTGTGTAAACCAATTCTCTGCAATAAATCTCTTATAATATATATCTCCTACTGATTCTTTTTTTCTGGTTGAACCTTGCTACAGCGACCTACGTCATTATCTTCCAGTAACCTGTTTAATGACCACCCAAGTGCAGGAGATATACCACTCCTGTGGTATGTGGCTTGTTCCCCCAACTGCACACAGTGCCTTGGACTTTGGCAAACTGACTTTGCTTCTGCTGGGCTGGACTTCCACTCCTTTTCCCTGACTTGTCTTGGGGCTGCCTACTTTAGCCCCTCAGGCTACTTCTACAAATTGAGAATTCACAAGATTTGTTCACTAATCTTCCCTCCTCACTGCTCCTGGGAGTGGGAGCAGGGCTCTGTGCTACCCCCCACACCAACCATCAAGTCTTTCAGAGTCTTTGTCTTCTTTAGCCACCATTCTGAGGTACAACATAAGGCTGTCGTTCCTTGTTTGCTTGCAGTTTATGGACAGCACAGTTTAGGAGAGGATTTTTTTGTAATTTTTTTTTTCTTGATTGGGAGTAAAGGGTCTGTGGAACAATCTCACCCTGCCATCTTCACCCTAAAGTCTTAGTATTTATTCATCTGCTTCCTCCATTCAACTGAGCTTACTACAGTATAGGAAGGGGCAGTGCCCTCTCTACTTTGTACTTTCAGGGTCTTAAGCACAGCACCTGGCAAATAGGAACTCTCATTTGTTGGAGGAAATATACACAATCTCTGAACAGAGGTGTTCCCATCAATCCGTTAACAACAGTTCTTCCCTATAAGTTAAATCAACCTTCCTGGAACTTTTATCCCGGAATGATACTGAATTAGAATCTTACTATTACATACATTTAACAAGCACCTCCAGAAAGACAAATAAGGTCCCAATCTTTAAAGAACTGAGTTCGAGTATACTGGGCTTCCAGTTTAAAATCACACACCTTTTTGGGAATGTAAAATGCTGTGTGAAAATAGCGGTTCCTTGAAAAGTTAAACAGAATGACGGTAGGATTCAGCAATCCCATTTCTGGGAATATACCCAAAAGAAGTGAAAGCAGGGACTCAGACACATGTACACCCATGTTCATAGCAGCATTCTTCACAATAGCCCAAAGGTGGCAACAACCCCCAAGTGCCCATCAACAGATTCATGGACGAACAAAATGTGCTATGTCCACACAATGAACTATTATTCAGCCATAAAAAAGAACGAAGTTCTGACACATGCTACAACATGGATGAAGCTTGGAAACATCATACTCAATGAAACAGGCCAGACACAAAAGGACAGTAATTGTATGAATCCACTTATACAAAATACCTAGGATAAAATTCATAGGAATGGGGAGTTAATGTGCAACAGAATTTCTGTTGTAGAGGGGAATGAAAAAGTTTTGGAAATAGATAATGGCAATGGTTGCACAATGTGAATATATTTAATACCACCAAATCGTACAGTTAAAAAGGCAAATGTTATATATATATTTTACCACGACAGACATATTTTAAAAAATTATACACCTTTTCCTGCTACTAAAACGACATTATGATGTCAAACCAAGGCATTACATGCAGCTTGCTGCACCTAACGGTCCTGCTCAGACTTGAGGGTAGGGAAGGTACACATAAGACAGACATTCGGGGGCAGGTCTTCACTAAACACACATCAAAAGCTTATCCATTAAGCACCAGATCAGAAATCACTCGGTTTTTGTTTCTGATGCTATAGCACCGAAGGAGTCATATTACGTGGAAATGCTCTTCAAGGATAACTACTACCACCCAACAGCATCACTCCCACCACCATGTTATTCTAGTACCATTTATCCAACCAGGAGCCCCTTAAGGGCGGCTACCGCATTTTAATTACCTACCTATCACTTTTGTACCCAGCAGCCGTAACAGTGATAGCAATCTTGGGTCTGTCAGTTCTTTACAACCCAAAAGTTTAAATACTAAACGTTAAAAGAATTACAAAGTAGGCAAATCCCCGTCTACCTAACAGCTAAAGCCTCTAACTTTCTGAGAGCTGCCGCAAAAGCCCCGAGCGGGAGAGACAGTGAAGACGAGGACAAGCGTCCCCGGCAAGGGCAGCGGCCCGCCCGCGGCCTCACCAAGTGTAGATCTGCAGCTCGCTGGACGGCACGTTTCCGCGGGAGAACTCGTCCATTCGGTGGTGGCGGCCGTTATTGGTGGTGAACACACGCAGCAGCAGCGGGCATGTCTGGCGGAGAGAAGAGGAAGGGAAAGGGCAGGAGTTAAAGAAAGCGAGTCCGGAGCTCGCTTCCCTTCCGGAGGCGTCGCGGCCTCCGAGCCGCCCTGGGAGCAAAAAGCCCGCCGCCTTCAGCGCACCGGCCCCGTCGGGCCCACCACCATCTCCTTCCGGACCCCACACCTTCTCCCGATCGATCGGCTTTTCCGGCTCCTTCTTAATTTCCTCCTGAGTAACGCGCGACTCCACCGCCATCTTCCTCCTACGGCCCGCGAGACGCTCGCTCTGACCTCCGACCCCCGCAGCTAACATGAGAACGAAGCCTCTCGCGAGGAGAAACTCGAGGCTTTATAGAGGACCAAGGGTGGGGGCGGGGCGTTCCCTAGCGCAGGCGCAATTCATTGTCTGGCGCGTGGCCCCTGGCCCGGCCGCGCCTGCGTGTTGCGTCCTCAGGGAAAAGGCGGGCACTGGCGCCCACGGGGCGGAGCCTCAGAGGGAGGTGCCTGCTGTCGTTCGGTGGTCCCTGTTGCCGCGGTGTTTATTCCCTGAAACATTCACAGGCCAGATTAGGTTACAGTGGCGTGTTCACACGAAATGATGAAAACTTAATGAACACAAAACAGTACGGAAGGTGAGTGAACAAGCAAAACCATGACTTTTCAGCAAGATAGCCGCTTCTTCTCTGGTGAAGGAGTGAGAAGCGGTGGCGGACGCGTGCAGACCGCCGCGTTCCGGCGGAAGCGGCCCTGCAGAGCCGAGGGCCGGAGGACGCTTTTCCGCGCGCGGCCGCGGCCACCGGCCGTCTGGTCGGGAGAAGGGGGAGGGGACTCTCCACACCACACGCGATTGCAGGCGCCTCAGGGACGGAAGGGCCACCGGCAAAGCTAGGACTGCCTGGAACTAACTCACGGAACTGTCTTCGCGACGGCTGGGTCGGAATGCCTGAAACGAAAAGCGCTAACCAGAAAAGAGTGATAAAGTTGATATGTTAAAATTGAAGAGAAAAGCTGACCTTCAAAATACCATCATAAAGAGAGAAAAAAGTAAACCACAGACTGGGAGAAGAGATCTGTGATGCGTGTCATGGGCAAAAGCTAGTGTCCAGGATATACCAGAACTTCCAAAGAAAATGCGGACAGCCCAACAGAAAAATGGGGAAGAGAGGTGAACAGGTGCTTGTGAAACGAAGAAATCCAAATAGCCAATAAACGCGTATGTGCCCAGGCTCGGTACTAGCCAGGGAACACGTTTAAATCACAGTGATTGGCTTTAACCAAACCACACCCGCTAGCTTGACAAAAATTAGAAACTCTGACATCAACAATTGTTGGTAGACTAATGGGAATTCTCTAATACTCGAGGGGAGAGCACAAATTGGTATACCCACTTTGGAAAGTAGTTTTGGATTATTTAGCAAAGTTAAAGATATGTATAATTTGGACTTAACACTTCTACTCCTCTAGAGAAAATCTTGCTCAGGTATATCCAGAGAGGTTACAAGAATGTTCTCAACAGTATTGTTCATAAGAACAGAAATCTGGAAACAATGCGAGTGTCCATCAAGGGTACAATCGTTCAGTGAATTGTGGTATACTATACAGCAACAAGTCTACCCAACAGCTGTGGAATACTATACAGTGACAGAAATGAACAAACTACAGATATGTGAAACCACAACCAGGTGAAACAACATGAAGTTCACAAACATGATGAGTGTAAGAAACCAAAGACAAAAGAATATCTACCACGTGAATCCATTTTTATAACATTCAAAAGCAGGCAATGCTAAACTATATTGTGCAGGATACATTCCCAGGTGATAAAACTATAAAAAGCAAAATGATGAAGTAATTACCAAAAAAGTCAGAATGATAATTACCTCTGAGAACAGAAGGGGATCAAGACCAGGGAGGGGCAAAGGAGGTACTTCTGGAGTGTTGGCAGCATTGTTTTTTTTGACCTAGTTGGTGGTAACACAGTCTTTGATTTTAAATTATTCTTTTGACAATAAATTTATGTTTTACACACTCTTCTGTGTGAATACTGTATCTTCCTATTTTAAAAACTAGCACCTGAAAGAAAAAAAGAATGCCTGTGAATCAATACCAGCCCTCATGGTCTAGTGGTTAAGATCCGGTGCTCTCATCACTGTGGCCCAGCTTTGTTTTCCCAGTCAGGGAACCACATCACCGGTGTGTCATGGTGCAGAGGCTGCGTGTTGCTGTGATGTTGCAAGTTAGGCCACTGGTATTTCAAATACCAGAAGGGTCACCCATGGTGGACAGCTTTCAGTTTCCACCCACTTCTGAAAAATCTGGCCATGAAAACCCTATAAATAGCAGTGGAATATTGCTGATAGAGCAATGGAGGGTGAGAGGATAGCACAAAAAGACCAGGCAGGGTTCTGCTCTGCTGTCCACAGGGTCGCTGGGGTTGAAGTGGACACGATGGCACTAACAACAACAAATGAATCAATAAGAAAAAGGCAAACAACCCAATAGAAAAATGAAGAGGCATGATAGGCATTTCACAGAGGAAAAACTACAAGTTACGTGTAAACAGGAAGGATACCAAACCTCACGAATAATCCTAGAAATGCACTTTTAAACCATGTTAGATAACATTTCACTCTACAGTACTAGATTGGCCGAAACACAAAAGTCTGACAACCAAGTGCTGGCAAGGATATGGAGAACAGAGACTTCTTACAGATTACTCTCATCCACTTTGGAAAAATTGGCATTACGCAGAAAAGCTGGATATATGTGCACACCTTAAGACCTAGCTATTCCACTCCTATTTGTATTCCTCTGAGAAACTGTTACACATGAGCACCAGGCAACAGGTTGAGTAATGTTGTAACATCTTTATTCATAATACCTAGAAACAACCTGAATGTCTACCAAGAGTATATTCATAAAAAGAAACACCCTGAAGACTTGGACGCAAAGACTAAAATATGGGGGTTTTTTTTAAAGATTTTATGTTTTCCCTTTTTCTCCCCAAAGCACCCTGGTACATAGTTGTATACTCTTAGTTGTGGGTCCTTCTAGAAGGTTTGATGAGCAGTGCCATGTCCGCACCCAGGATTCGAACTGATGAAACACTGGGTCGCCTGCAGCGGAGCGCGGGCACTTAACCACTGGGCCACGGGGCCAGCCCCTAAAATATGGTTTTTTTAAAAGCTAGAATTAAAAAAACAAGTCATAGAAGAATGCATACAATAGGATTCAACTTATGGAAAGTTCAAAAATAGGAACCTGCAAACCCCCCCGCCCCAAATATTGTTTAAGGAAACAAACACAAGCAGCAAAACTATAAAGAGAAGCAAGGGAATGATTAACATAAATTCATGGTAGTGTTACCTTTAAAAGTAATCTTGGGTGATGAAATTCATGGAGAGCATTTAGAGAGCTTCTAAGGTACTAGTACTGTACTCGTTCTCACTAAGAGGGGTGTGGGTTTTCATTCTTTACAGGCATACCTCAGAGACGTTACAAGTTCTGTTCCAGACCACCACAATAAAGCAAATATTGCAATAAAGTGAATCACACGAATTTTTTGGTTTCCCAGTGTATGTAAAAGTTATGTTTCCACTATACTATAGTCTAAGTGTGCAATAGCATTATGTCTAAAAAACCAATGTAGTATCTTAATTAAAAAATACGTTATTGCTAAAAAATGCTAGCCATCATCTGAGCCTACAGTGAGTTGTAATCTTTTTGCTCATGGAGGGTCTTGTAAAAAATGCAATATCTGCAAAGTGCAATAAAATGAGGTATGCCTGTACACTGTAGATACATTTTAGATACTCTCTCGTGTGTGTGATTTAGATCACTGTTAAAAAAAAAGTTTTTAACTGCTTAGGGATGGGAGCTTGCATGTCATCAGTATTCAGTTTTTTAAAAAGATGATATTTAAATTTTCCACACAGTTCTGTGATCCTAATAAGTCTTTTCCAAAACCTCCATAGTGTAAAAATACAGACACATGAGGGCACTCTAGTCAACCAATTCAAGGGAAAACATTGAAACTGAAAATGAAGAACCTCACAACCTTTTATTGGTTATATTGGGGAGGTTTAGTTTCTTATATGTAAGCTGTCATTTCAGACATTTCCAAATGACAAGCTCTCATCAAAACTGAATTTTCCAATACCTTGGGGCAGTGGAACTGCAGTATGTTTTAGAATAGTGGTTAAGGTAGCTTTTTGACCTCCTTCAATCCACCTACTTAGCCTTCTAGGTCCAGGTCTGAACACAAATTATAATATTTAAGCATATGCATCCTTTCTCTTTAAAATTTACACAAACAAGTATTACATTTCTAGGTATATACCCAAAAGAATTGAAAACAAGAACTCAAATAGATATTTGAACACCAATATTCATAGCATCATTATTCACAATAGCCAAAAAGTGGAAACAACCCAAGTGTCTGTCAACATATGAATAGATATAAATACAGTGGAATATTATTCAGCCTTAAAAAGGAATGAAGAACTGAAACATGCCAACACAGGGAGGAACCTTGAAAACATTATTCCAAGTGAAATAAGCCAGACACAAAAGAGCAAATATTGTATGATTCCACTCATGAGGCACCTATGATAGGCAGATTTATAGAGGCAGAAAGTAGAATAGAGGTTACCTGGTCTGGGGGCGGGGGGTGTGATAGGAGTGGGGAGTTATTATTTAATGGTACGGAGTTTCTGTTTGGGACAATGAAGAAATTCTGGAGACGGATGGTGGTGATGGTTGCACAACACTCTGAATATACCTACTGCCACTGAATTGTGCACCTAAAAATAGTTAAAATCATAAATTTTGTTATGCATATTTCACCACAATGCAATTTTTTTAAAAGAGTGAACATTTGAGGTATGTTAAAATAAATCATCAAACTTTCTCCACCTTTCTTTTTCTCTTTTTTATATATTCTGGCATTTTGAATTGGGGGAAAGGTAGATTATCCCAATTAAAATCAGAAATATGTAATGGGAAATTTTACAGAATATGCCTCAGTCAGTCACTACAGTTCCGTAGCTTTTTCTGCTGCTGAGAGTAAGGCTTTCTGATGGCAGGAAAATAGATATTCCTGAACATGTACAAAATGTGTTTCTGGAAGAGATTAAATAGAATATGTTTTTCATAGGATTTTCTGACTCTTTTTATAAAAGTTGTGGATTGTAAATTTGAACCTCTCTGGGGGTTTATTAAAGCTTTTCAAATTCCTAAAATGAGCTTCTTTCCTTTAGGTGCATCTGTGGGAGACCGGGTATATGGCATTTATAAGCACAATATTTATTTCTGTGGTTCTATTTCTGAAAGAAGCATATGTAAACACTCAGTAAAGCATCTACTTGTTACCAAGAATAGAAAAAATATATAACTTTCCATAACCATTCCTAGAAGAATTAAGCCTGGAGACAGTATAATTATTACTTAGAAGATAGGTTGTTTTATATTACCCTAAAAACTGTATTTTTACAAATAAGCATATATGTGTGTTTGGTATTAGCAGTACAAGCATTAGTGAACCAGTGCTGCCATGAACCAGTCTTGATACTCCTAACTGGTCTTGCTGTGTCACCCTACAGTCGGTCTTCACATTTAGCTGGAGGGGTCGTGTTTTTAAAGGCTGCTCCCGCTGAAATTCGCTGTGAGGTAAGGGGTCTGGGAGGCCATTTTTTAACTAGCTTCTCCAGTTGTTCTGAGAACCATCTCATTTAGAGTACATATTAAGCCAATGGGACAGAATGAGGGATCACATTGGCTTTTCAGAGAGTTGAAATATCTCTCATTTTACCCCCTATTTTAAGCATTTGAATGATTAAATTGAAAGTGGTCTTTTTCTGTGTGTATGTGAGGAAGATAGGCCCTGAGCTAACATCTGTGCCAATCCTCTTCTATTTTGTGTGTGGGATGCCTTCACAGCATGGCTTGATGAGCAGTGTGTAGGTCCGTGCCCAGGATCCAAACCTCCTTAAGAGGAGCGTGGGAACTTAACCACTATGCCAACAGGCCAGCCCCTGAAAATGTTTTTTAAACAGACATCTTCTTCCTCAAGAGTCTGCAGAATGTCAACACATATTTACCAGAAGCAAGTTGTAGAAGGCTACTAAAAAGCTTAACTGACGGTTAAAAGCTTAGGCTTTGAAGTTAGATAGATCTTAAATTTAAACTTTAGCTCCATCACTTGCTAACTGGTTAATCTTGAAGCTCTTAACAGCTCTAAGTCACAGATTCCTGATCCATAAGTTAGGTAACGAAATAGTGAATAGCCTGTTATGAGGAATAAATGCATCTAAAATAGCTGGCACAGTGTCTGCTATATACTAAGCACTCAACAAATGTGAGCCATTATAATCATCATCATCACCAGAATCGTGTAGATTTGATCTCCTTTCGCAATGAGGCAAGGGGTGAGAATTAAGAGGCTAATTTCCTGTCAATTTTCTCTATTGCCCAAGGATAGCTGATTCCATGAAAACTTCATGAAAAAAATAGCATTGCTGTATAATTATTTAATTATAAATCTTCATCAATTTATTATCATGCACATTCAAATAAAGATGCACTAATCTTCAACCACTGCAGAATACTAAGAGCATGTTTATTCAATTGGGAAAAGAAAAAAGCAGCTGTGGGAATTATTTGGTTTAGGTATTGAACCATAAAATCTGTAAGGAGTGCTTTTTTAGGAGACTTGGGGTGGCTCTTCTGGCCCTGATTCTAAGGTTGCACATGAAGAAAGATCGCCAACAATTTATTAGTTCTTTGGCATTAGACAATGTATGTGGATAGATGTCTTTGTGGTATTGATGTCCACCATGGCATAAATAAAATTTAAGGCCCTGCTTTATATATACCTAACACTAAAATATGTATTAAATGATTAAACACATTTTAAAGTGCTTAGGTAACTATCTCAGTATCATATTCTCACCTTTTAGATTTATGGGTAATAATAATATTAGTTAATATTCATTGATCACTGTATTGATTATCTTTTTATTGCTGTGTAACAATCACCTGAAAACATAGAAGCTTACGACAACAGACATCTTATTTGGGCCAGGCTCAGCTAGCAGTTCTACCCGTCTCACCTCACTTCCCTCATACAACTGTAGCTACCTGATAGCTCGACCTGAGGGCAGGGGGATTCGATGATCCAGGATGACTTCACTTCCCTGTCTGGATGTTGGTGCTGGCTGTTGGCTGGGCCAGGTGTCTTTAACAGGCTACTCCAGGCTTCTTTACCTCCTAGTATCAGGGTTCCAATAGAGTGAGAGCAGAAGCTGCAAGGCATCTTGAGGACTGGGCTCATTAGCAACACAACTTCATTTTTGCCACATTCTTTTGGTCAAAGCAAGTCACAAGGCCATGCCAAGGATCAAGAAAGTGGAGAAATAGACTTCACTTCTTGGTCAGAGTTGCAGCTAAGACACACTGCAAAGGGACATGTGCACAGGGATGGGAGGAATTTGTGGCCATTTTTTTACTATGTACATGCTAGGCACTTTGCTACACATTTTGTATACATTATATCATTTAGTTTTCACAACTATCCTATGAGATGTGTATATTATGAAACCTATTTTACAGATGAGAAAACTGAAACACAGAGACGTTATGTAACTTAAAATTTCTAATGAGGGAAATGTTTATTAAGAGTTCTTAATGAAGGGCTGTCCCCGTGGTGGAGTGGTTAAGTTCTCACGCTCCGCTTCCGCAGCCCAGGGTTTCGCTGGTTCGGATGGTGGGCGCATAAATGGCACCGCTTATGAAGCCATGTTGAGGCAGCGTCCCACATGCCACAACTAGAAGGACCACAACTAAAAATATACAACTATGTACTCGGCTTTGGAGACAGAAAGGAAAAATAAAATCTTTAAAAAAAAAGTTCTTAATGAGTAAAACTATGCTAACGTCAAGTTTAAAAGGATAAAAATATAAATATATATATAAATATAATAAATATAAAAATATATAAAGTAATTCAATTATGTTTTTAAAATATGTACACCCATATACACAAACATCCTAGAAGAAATATTCAAAAATATTAACAAATTCCTCTGAGTTGGAACAAAATGGATATTTGTGATTTCCCTCTTTTTCGTATTTTCCACATTCTTCATAATGAGTATATATTTACTTCTAGAAATTAAAAAGTAATGTTTTAAAACGTAAATCTCTACCAAAGCTCACATCAGAAGAAATAGATTATCTGAGTAGACCAATATCAAAGGAATTGAATTCAATAATTAATAACTTTCCAAAACAGAAAGCACCAGGCCCATATGGGTTCACCGGTAAATTCTACCAAACATTTAAGGAAGAAATTATACCAATTCTTTACAATCTCTTCCAGAAAATAGAAGCAGAAAGAATACTGCTTAACTCATTCCATGAGGCCAGCATTACTCTAATACCCAAACCAGAAAAAGACATTACAAGTAAGTAAAACTATAAACCAATATTTCTCATGAACATAGATGTAAAAATCATCAAAAAATATTAGCAAATCAAACCAAATAATGTATAAAAAGAATTACACACTATGACCAAATGGGATTTAATCCCTGGTAGGCAAGGCTGGCTCAGCTTTCATAAATTAATTAATGTAATCCATCACATCAACAGGCTAAAGAAGGAAGATCATATGATCATATCAATAGATGCAGGAAGAGTATTTGCCAAAATCCAATACCCATTTACGATAAAAACCCTTAGCAAACTAGGAATAGAGGGAAATTTATCAGTTTGATAAATAACATCTACAAAAAACCTACAGCTAATATCATATTTAATGGTGAGAAACTTGAAGCTTTCCCACTAAGATCAGGACAAGGGAAAAATGTCCCCTCTCATCACCTCTATACAATTTTGTACTGGAATTCCTTGCTGATGAAATAAGGAAATTATAGGAATATAGTTTGGGAAGGAAGAAATAAAACTGTCTTAGTTTGTAGATGACGTGATTGTGTATGTAGATAAATCCAAAATACTGACACTACCAAATGCTGGCAAGGATTCTTGTGGAGCAATAAGAGCTCTCATTCATTGCACGTGGGAATGCAAATAGTACAGCCACTTTGGAAGACAGTTTGGCAATTTCTTACAAAACTAAACATACTCTTTCCATAGGATCCAGCAATCATACTCCTTGATATTTACTCAAAGGAGTTGAAAACTTATGTCCACACAAAAACCTGCAGACACAGATGTTTATAGCAGTTTTATTCATAACTGCCAAAATTTGGAAGCAGCCAAGGCATCCTTCTGTAGATGAATAGATAAATAAACTATGGTTCATTCAGGCAATGGAATATTATTCAGCACTATAAAGAAATGAGCTATCAATCCATGGAGGACCCTTAAATGCATATTACTAAGTGAAAGAAGCCAATCCAAAAAAAGCTACATGTTGTATGATTTCAACTATATGACGTTCTAGAAAAGGCAAAACTATGGAGACAGAAAACGTTCAATGGTTGCCAGGGGTTGGGAGGAGGAAGTGATGAACAGGGAGATCACAAGGACATTTAGGGCAGTGAAACTATTCTGTATGATACTGTAATGGTGGATACATCCTATTATACATTTGTCTAAACCCATAGAATGTACAACACCAAGAGTGAACCCTAATGTAAACTACGGACTTTAAGTGACCGTGACTTGTCAATGTAGGTTCACCGATTCTAACAAATGTATCACTCTGGTGGGGGATGTTGATAGTGGAGGAGGCTGTGCACGTAGGGAGACAAGGGTTATATGGAAACTCTCTATACTTTCTGCTCAATTTTGCAGTGAACCTAAAACTACTCTAAAAACTAAAGTCTATTAAAAAATGTTTAGAGAGTTTCAAAATCATGAATCTCATCCAGTGAAAAGTCGCTATTTACATTATTCCCTTGAAGTCTTATTCTCATTTATATTTTCATCATTGTGTATATCTAATAATTTTCATATCTCAACATTTTTTGCCATTTTTCACCATTCTAATGTTGAAGGTCTCAGAACTTACCCTGGTAATTTCATTAATAGTAAGTTTAATAAAAATGGCCTGCAAATTGGTGAGGGCCGCTTGTATGAAATTGTATATTTGGTCACTAATTGTTTCTTAAATTGATATCTATTGCATTCAGAAAAAGTTCTTAATCCTGAAAAAAATAAAATATGTTAATTTTTAAAATGTAATTATGTTTTTACAAAAGTGAATCTCAAATAATTTTTACAGTTTTATTTTGTTCTGCTTTCAAACACCCTCAGTTAACTAAGTTCTACTTAGTATCCGATCCGGTTGAGATCTCTAGGCAAACATCTCAATGTTTCAGCTTTAGACGGTTTACTGAATGGTTCCTAAATAATCTCCAACGGCCTGAAGAAGTTCAATGCACTAACTGCCTCATTTACTAAGGGAGAACCTCCGGCCTGGCAACTTTAAAGTCCATTGAAGGCAGATTCAGTATCATACCTTAAAATCACGTGGTCAAGCATGCCAAACTTTTGAGCAATTTTTCCCAGCAGCCTGAAAAACCAAGAACTACAAAATTATAAAATTAAGAATTGCTGCCAGAATTTGAAACTGGAATTCATTAATATGGATTGTCATTTCTCTATAAAAATATACCTGCTTGAGTGTTGCAGATATTTTTAGGTATTCCATAGACTAACAAAATTTTTTTATAACAGGCAAAATTCTGCTAACTAAATATTGTTTTTCTCATTTTTAGCATTAAATCACATAGGTTTGATCATTATATTACTTCCCCTTAGTAAATAAAATTTTCTTCTACCAAGTGAAATATTATGTTAGAATGATTCCATAAAATTATTTAATTATTGGGCAAAAAAATTCATAAGAAAGGTCAAATTTTTCATAAAGTGTATAAAAAATACTGAAAAGAAACTGCTCATTTTACATCTTTACAAGCAGTTTCAATGTTATAAAAGTAAGAAACCATAAAAATAATTTAGATTATTCACCAGTATCCACGTGCTGAATCAAATTTCTTTACTAAATATTACGTGAAGTATAATTTACATTGCAAATTTCATTAAATAATTGGGAAATCAACTCCTAGTACTTATCATAATTTCACTTTTGGTTTTCAGACAAGAGTTGTACAAAGAGGAAAATTAGGCATGTTTACTATGATTCATATGTATTTTTAAAATTTTAAAAATATCTCAAAATTTATTTTTTTCTCCTATCTAAGCATAATACTAGTATCTGCATTTTTTTCTTTTTTTTGAGGAAGATTAGCCCTGAGCTAACTACTGCCAGTCCTCCTCTTTTTAGCTGAGGAAGCCTGGCCCTGAGCTCACATTGTGCCTGTCTTCCTCTACTTTATATGTAGGACGCCTACCACAGCATGGCGTGCCAAGCGGTGCCATGTCCACACCCGGGATCCTAACCGGAGAACCCCGGGCCGCCGAGAAGCCGAACGTGCAAACTTAACCGCTGCGCCACTGGGCCAGCCCCATAGTATCTGCATTTTATTAAGTGACACTCAATTTAAAATATGGTCACCACTACCACCACCATTAAAACCTGAGGTCATCAGGCAAAAATATTTCTTTCCTTAAAATGAAGCCTCCGCTTATCTGTTTTTGCAACTAAGCATTTAATATAAGATCTCTCCTACTCTGCAAATATTAGGATCACAAAGGCAGAGCTGAGAGTTTTGATAGTCTTTATAATTTACCTGCTTTCATGAAAAACCGAAAACAAACACCAGGAGTAGGCCAAGGCTGACTCAGAACAAAGCCCCAAATTACTGTCAAGGAACAGGCTGACCTAGGGAGTGTAGCCTGCATGTCTCTCTTCCATCTTCGTATCTGACCCATCAGCAAGCATGTTGATCCTGCCCTTCACTTTCAAATCCCTTCACTTCTTTCTGTATCCACTGTCATTATTTTAATCTAATGAATGGGCTGGTCCCAAAAGATATGGCTTGTACAGTGGACACTGTTTTTATAGACATTTTGATGAGTAGATTTGGTCCTTAGGTATTTTGCTAAGAAGTTTTCGTTTTGAAGGAAAAAGTAAGATCTTTTTGCTTTGGGTTTTTTTTTTTTAATACCTATAAAGTATGGTATGACATAAAGAGTATTTGATTTTTTTCCATAAGAGCATTAGGAAATAATGACATAGAAACTAGTCTGAGCCTGGCTCTTCCCTGTTTTAGTTGCTGTCTGGAGGGAAGACGCATGTCCTCCCTGAAAAATGGAGATGATAAGAAAAGACACATTTACCTCACAGGATTATTGTGAAGATCAAATAAAGGTAGTGTGACACTGTAAACCAATTCACCTAATAAACAACCATTTACTGAACACCTACTCCATAGCATGCCCGGCACTATGTAGGTGCTGAGCGCAAGGTGGTGAAGAAGGACCAATTCCCTCTCTCTTGGACGGGGACATTAGGGTAGATGAGACAGCAAATAAAAAAGAACAACAAAGACACGTGTGTGTGTGTATGTGTGTGCGTGTGTGTGTGTGTAGTTTCAGATTGACAAATAGAAATGGCGAGCAATAGGATATATTGGAGTATATGAGGAAGACATTTAGTGTAAATCTAATTTGGCCTGACTTTGTTTTTCCAAAAAGGCCTGACATGGCCATTGACCACGCATTGTATATCTGCCTTAAACATTTCCTAGGCAAGAACAATGGCCCTTGAGATAAAGGTACAACTTCCCCCCACATTGGCATTTCCTTACGGATAAGCATCTTTCCTTAGACTAGGAACTGATTGCTGGGCTCACCTGTGACCACCTAGCTCGAGACAACAGACGTGCTTCCTGCTATGCCCACAGAGACAGCAGACCCGCTACCTGCTGTGTCCATCAATCGCTGTGCCCACAGGGCAAGTTTGTGACTATTGTAAGAGGGACTTTTTAATCATATGTGAAACATCCTCTTTGATGGTCTATAGCCACCCCGTGCACCCCCACTTCTTTGGAGTGCTCCGTTCCTTTGTGGAAGGACTCTCCTGAGCTATATGGTCCTCATATTTCAGCTCAGAATAAACTCACCCCAATTTTGATTTATAGATTGGTTATGGATTACTTGTGTCGACCACATCAAGGTACCTTGATAGAGGAACAAACAGGGCGATGTGCTCTCAAGCAATACTCCTGAGGCAAAGCAGGCAGGCAGATGAAGGTCTGGAAAGTGGGGGTTCCAGGCCGGAGGGGAGCTCTGGGGTGAGGCTGACATGCCTCAGGCAGAGTGTGCTGGAGACTGAAAAGCAGCCAAGATGACTGAGGCAGCGAGAACAAAGGAAAGAAAGGAATCAGACGAGGCCGGGGAGGCCTCACCTATCAGAGGCCATGGCAGGAGTTTGAATTTTAATTGGAATAGGAAACTAGTGGCTGGGATGCTTATTGCAAGGAAAAAAAGACTGGCCAATTTGAGAAAAGGAATTGACTGAAAAGAAGTTGGAAAGTTCACAGGACCACCAAGAAGCCTGATGAATCAGGCTTGGAAACTGGGCAACTGCTCAGTGAAGTGGGCAGTGGGCAGAACAGGCAGAATCATGTTCCAGAACGAGTGTGGAGGAGATGGCTGCTGCCACCGAGTGCATTCCAGCAGGCCTGCCTCCACACCACCTGCTGCCCCCAGACAGCTGGAGTTCAGGAAAGTGCCTCCAATGGATCCTTTCCGCCTCTGAGGGAGAGAAAGATGGAAGAGGCTTCAAACACAGGGCTGCCAAAACATTAGTGTCTGCCCTAAAGGTGCTCCTGAGCATTTTAAGCACAACTACAACTGCACTAGGCCAGGCATTACTCACCGACCACCCGTGTCATTGATCCACTTTGCAGACAATGCCTGAAGAAGAAAGCAGATGGTTCTGGATGCCCTTGTTCATACTCACATCACACACGCTGATGGTCGTAACGTTTTCTTATTCTAACACCAAACATTATGACATATTTTAAAATATTAGATGTTGCAGAATTAAGACATAACTTATTTGAAAGAAAAGCATTTGCTTGCCTGTTGCAATGGTAATGTTTTCTGTTAAAGGAAATCTGAGCATTCATTGTAGGGAGAAAATTTTTCACTGCTGAGAGTCTTCCTCATTGGGGATGTGATTCACTTACCTTCTTGGCAACCAGATGCAAGTCCAGAAGAATGTCTGCGTTAATCAGTCTCTTTCAAAATCCTAAATTCTGAGCAAGGAACAGAGAGAAAAAGCCAATTTGAATAGGTTTGTATTGTATGCAGAAGACATTTCAAAATGGCTGGCCAAGAGAGTAGACAGTAACAAGTGCGCATACATGGTTTTGCCCAGGGAAAGTCATTGTTCTTCAGTAACAAAGATCAGCCTTAATACTAGGCTTCTGAAAGGAGGCAAACAGGCTGGCAGTTATAGGCCAAGTGAAGACAACTTTAACTGGCATAAGTTCAAGACGATAACATTGCAGGACCGGAAATTGTGACCAAATTACTTCTGGGAGTAGTACAAGTGGTGGAGTAGTACAAGTG